>NC_091154.1:11247825-11290325 GCF_040958095.1 Procambarus clarkii
TTTCTTTTTAATGCATTTTTGAATAATGTGTAGGTTGTATGTGGTCTAATTTCTACTATTCCACAGTCGACAACATGGCATTTATTCACAAATTCCATTTGCCAAGTGGTGCCTCCATGCACGACTTTATCCAGGTTTTCTTGACTAGCAAGACAATAATCTAAGTTTCTTATCTTCCATTTTATCTTAGCATCATCAGCAAACATTTTCATATAAGTTTGTATTTCTTCTGGTAAGTCATTTATGTAGACAATGAACATTACTGGAGCAAGAAATGAACCCTGTGGTACTCCTTTCATGACATTTTTCCAGTCCGTTACATTACCTCTGATTACTGCCCTCATTTTCCTGTTGGTTAGAACATTTTTCATACATGTCTGGATGAAATCTGAACATATTTATCATTGTGATCATTGCTGTCTTCTTATATGTGCTGTCAATCTGCTGTATGGTGTCTATTAATCTTATTTAAATTACCAATCAAGCTGTCAATGTAATCACTCAGAGCTTTAATATACCAATGTGCTTTAATATACTTACTAATCTCTCTCATCTCATTTTTTTCTTGCAATGTATTTGTTATCATTTTATTAATTCTGATAGAATTGACCTACTTACAATTATCTGTTAGATTAAGGACCTGCCCGAAACGCTGCGCATACTAGTGGTTTTACAAGAGTGTAAATACTGTACTATGCTATGTATGTATTCTCACAAACCCAATGTACCTTCTTGTATATAAATAAATAAATAAATAAATAAATGTTTTATCCATATTGGAGGGTGACAGGCGTACCTGTCACTATTCCAATATGTTCCAGTTTCCAGAACAACCTCTTATGTGGAACTCTGTCAAAAGCCTTTTTTAGGTCCAGATAGATGCAGTCAACCCAACCATCTCTTTCCTGTAATATCTCTGTGGCTCGATCATAGAAACTGAAGTAAATTTGTTACACAGGAACTTCCAAACAAAAAAAACACAGTCTGTCTGTCTGTTATTACAGTGTGTAATTTTTCTCCAGGTGAAATCCATTAGTACCTTTTTTTCTATCCATTAGTACCAAGCATAACACTTTGTCAATGATACAAGTTTCCAAAACTGGACAAACCATTGCCAGAGCAGCACACCCTGGGTCAGGGTGGAGAGGGGGAAGAACTAACAAAACCTTCCAGAAGTGACACACAATATGGACAATCATTCATATTTGCAAACATACAAGGCCTAAAAGTCAAAGTCAAGAAATAAAGTTAAGTTCATAAATGGCCTCCTATTAGAGTCAAACTCAATATCTGGGGCATTCACCGAAATTCATACGAAAGATTACATGGATAGTGAAATCTGGATTCCAAATTATATTTTATATAGATGTGATAGAAAAACTAGGTCAAATGGAGGAGTAGATCTGTATATTACAGAGGACCTGGTATGCACAGAGCTACTAAACTAAACTAATGAGGTGGTAGAGATACTTTGAATTAAGGTAGAAAAGCTAAACCTAATTATTATTTTAATATATAAACCGCCAGATACAACGGTTGAGGAATTCACAGAGCAGATGCACAAAATAGAGAACATCCTTGATAATCTAGCAAACCCAGCTCCAGATATTATCTTCCTTGGAGATTTCAATTTACCGAGTCTAAGATGAAGAACACAAATATAGCAGGGAATGACCCGGGAAATAACCAACCACAGGTCAGAGAACTTTTGAGATTCTGTGACAAATTCTTGCTCAATCAACAGATTACAGAACCAACTAGGAACGAAAACACACTAGACTTGTTATTCACAAACAATGATGAACTAATCAGAGACATTACAATCTCAGATACTACATACTCAGACCATAAGCTCATTGAAGTGCGAACTAGCATAAATAACGGTAGAAGGTCTAAGAGACCAAACAAGCAAGAAGGAGTATTCAATCAATTAAATTTCAACAATAAGAGGATCGACTGGGAAAAAATAAATATAGACTTTGCAAACATTCAATGGGAGACGGTCTTAAGCGACAAAACTACCACACAGGAAATAGCTCAACTGACAGCTGAAGCATACAAGGTCTGCTTGAAGCACGTGCCTGTGAGGAGGAGCAGAAAGAGGGCCACTCTAGAAAGAGAACGCAGACAACTGTACAGGAGAAGAAAAAAAAATAACGGAAATGCGTAGGCAGACACAACTATCACAAGAAAGGAAAATAAACCTAAACAGGGAGATCGAAGAAATAGAACAAACGTTGAAGCGATCATATGAGTCTGAGGAAATGGAATTGGAACAGAAAGCTATATAAGAGATAAAGAAAAATCCAAAATATTTTCTGGGGGGAGCCCCTACGGCTCCCCGGAGCTTACCAGGCTGATATGCTAATGTCAGACTTTGGCATCAGTCATGTGTACGGAGTTCTTATGGGCCTACCGGGGACCACAAGCCATAACCTGGCCCCCTCAGAGAGGTAAGGGGAGCAATGGCCAATAGAAACCCCCTGTGGTTGGAAGCATTCTATGTCTGCCATTGTCCGGGTTAGGCACCCAGAAAGGTAGGCGTCCCAAAACAAACCCCTATTTTGGTGTAAATTGCAACCAAAAACCGAACGAGTGGATAGAACTCCCCAAACAAAAACAAGCAAACTAGTATGACGTCACCCATCATCGCGCCGCTCCCCCCTCCCCAGGAGAGGGAAGGGGTAGCCCTAAACCTACCACGCCGGCGATCCACACCCCAGTTCTTCGGCTGATGCTATTGGCACCGGTTGTGTGCTCCGGATCCAGTGGTTGTTTCAGCATTGTACCTAGAGTGTGGTGTCTGTCTTCTAGGTGGTGCGTGAGCCGGGAGGGAGTCTCCAGTACTCGGGCTGCATGTGCCTAGGGTTCCCTTCCTTAGGTGCCCTGTAAGTACTGCCCTTGGGGCTTGGGGTTACCTTCCACAAGTTCCATGGGTCCTGCTTCTGCTAGGCCGTTTGCTGCTCGGTTTTCGGCTGCCCTTTGTGTGATAGGGGGTTCTGTCTCCCTTGTTCGCCTTAGGGTAAGGGGCAGTTTGCACTGGTGGGGTGCAGGGTGCTGCGCAGCTTGTTTTCACCTATCATAGCAACTGGCTCTGTTCCGCCTGGGTACGCTGTTCTCTTGCGGGGTTTTCTTTTTCTTTTTGTTTGTCCACCTGGTGGGGGCTCTGTCTTTGGTTTTTCCCCCTTTGTGTTGAGTTCTCTTCCTTCTTCCGGTGGTTCCCCTGCTAGGTCCCAGTGAGTGTACACGTCCCGGGGGTTCATCTCTTAGAATGTTGTTTGGTAGCCATGGGTGCCGGTTAGCAGTACCCTGCCTGGGATTACCTGAGCGCGAGTCCTCTTATAGTAAACTCTCGGGACCCTGGGAAACCCCTAGGGGGAGCATGGGCCCGATAGCGAGTCCCCCCCTTGCTTTGTGCGAGTTCAAGGGTTGCTCTGTCTTCTTGTCTCAAGGTGACTCTCACTGTTTTGCCTCCGTCTACAGCCTGTGGGGTCGGTGACACCTTCGGCCCGGGGTCCTGCGAGTTTTGTTGCTTGTTTGTGACTCGGTTACCCAGTCTTATGCTGACTATGTGGGTGCAGGCAGCACGGGTGTTGCACATTGGGTTTCAGTGGCAACGCGCTAGTTGTTTGCTCCCCGGAAGCCCCGAGGCTGCCCCGTTTTCGTTGGTGGTCTTGTCGGGTCCCCCCCCCTTCCTCCCTACATCCGGGTCTTTACCGTCTGTGAGTTCGGGGTCGGGGCTTCCATGGTTTTGAGACTCGGTTGGTTTCGGGGACTTCTCCTTCCGGGGTAGTGACAGAGGCATTCGAGCCTGTTTCCTCCAGCCGTGTTGTAAGAGTCTGCCAGTGGGCGCCCTTCCTTAGTGCTTTTCACGGCTGCCCCGGTTTTTCTTGAGGCTTGGGCTTTGGGGGGACAGCTCGGCCTCGGGGCCTGCCGGGTGGGTTCCCGGGGCTGGGGTGGGGCTGACATGGGGGGCCTCAGGCCCCGTTGGTCCCCGCCGGGGTTTTTCTACCCCTCTGGGCGGGGCTTGTGGTTTGTGGAGTGGGGTTTTTCCTTCCCCCCTCTTCACTCGAGTATTTGGGCGTCGGCCCCTCCCGGGCTCAGTTCCTTGTCCATTATGCTCATTGCTTCCCTCTTGTCGGTGGATGCTTTTCTACGTTCTTCGCCCCTTTTTCCCGGGACGGGACTTCTCCGTCATGTCCCCCTCTTCTTTGGGTTCTGCATGACTTTTGGTCTCGGGTGCGACTGGATTTTTCTGTGCCTTCGTCCTTTGTGTTTGCTTCTATGTGATCTCTTCTCTCCACGCTGTGTCTCAGCACTGCTCGTTTTCCTTCCATTCTGGTCCGGGATGCCGGATTGGGCTCCTTGTAGCCGGATTGTGCTCCTTGTAGCTGGATTGGGCTACTTGTAGCTGGATTGGGCTCTTTGTCGCCATGTTGGGCTACCGGTGGCCCGCTTGGGTTCCGTTTCGGTTCGTTGTTTTCCTTACATGGGCTGACTAAGTTGGCTTCTGTTTCCATGAGTTGGCCTGTTTCTTCAATGGATCGCTTGGGATACGACCTGTTGAGCTACTTTTCTGCTCTGTTGTTGGATAGAGTAGGACGGACCTGTGTAGCCCAACCTGTTGGGCTACTTTTCTTTCGTGTCCTGCGCATGCGCCGTGGGAGTTTGTTTTGGTTCAGGGCAGTGTGCACACGTGCTGGTGTTCTGCGTCCATTTTCTCTCGGGGGCTTCGCCTCTCACTCTTATCATTCTCCAGTCCATGCCCCGTTGCTCTTGGGGGTGTTCTGGGGTGCCACTGTGGGAAGGTCATGGGGTTTTTCCCTGCGTTTTTGGTTGGGGGGGAGCCTCCTTCGCCGCTCCCCCTCCTCTTCTCCGGCATGTGCGGCTCTGGCCTGCCTTCCGCAGGCGGTGCTCCTGGTTTTCTCGGCTATGGGTGCACGTTTCCCTGGCCACCTCTGGCGGCTCCATTCTCCTAGGCTTGTGTCATGGCCCTTCAGCGCCTATGTTCTGCAGGTGAGTTGGTGCGGTCTGGCGTCTCCTTCGTCCTGACGCTGTTTTTGTTTTTGGAAGTAGGAATGGGTGTACATACGTACTTGAGAATGTAGAGCATAAAAACCGAAGTGCCTGCTGCAGGGCTATTGGCCCATATGTGGCAGCTCTTGTTCTCACCACCCGATTCCTTCCTCGGATCACAGGTGACTGCAGGAGGCCTCTTGGCCCATATGAGGCAGCTCCTGCCTGTACTCATCCTGCCCCTCTCCTATACTTGTCCGACCATGCTTGAGTTCGGAGCCCCGCCTCCGCCTTGTTCCACGGTGCAACAGTGGTGGTGCCTGTTCGGTGGTACGTTTTCCTGTGTCGAGGGTGTTATGTGCTCGCCTAATTGTGCTTGCGGGGTTGGGCTCTGGCTCTTTGGTTCCGCCTCTCACCTGTCATTCGCCTGACGTGCGGTTTCTGTGCTTCCAGGGCTCTCTCGTCTCTACACTTGGAGCTGTGTATGGGATCAGCCCAGGTATGGGCTGCCTAATGTGTTCCATCGGTTGCCTGTTACACTGCACATGTTTCTTCTAACGTCCCTGTGGCACGGTTAGGTACTCGGTTTCCACCTGTGTCCCCTTGATGTGTGCCACTCGTGTTACAGTTTATCTTTATCTTCCCTGTCACTTCCTCGGGGAGTGTGGTGACGTTTTGCTGCAGTTTTGATACTGCGGCTGCGTGTGGGGGTATGGTTGTGGTGTTTTGTTTGGCCCTTCTGTGCTCCTTCTGGCGCCTTCCTTGTTTGGTTTTTTGTTCCCTTGATTTTTCTGGGGCCCTCCTTCCTTGCCGGTCTTGCTGTGCCAGCAAGTTTTTCCATGTTCCTTGGATTATCTGTCCTAACCATGTTGTCCTCGCCTAATTGTGCTGGCTGGTGGGGATGAGCTTGGGCTCTTCTCTGCACTGGACACTGGGTGTGGGGTTAGTCTCCGCCACTTCCCTTCCTCATGCATTCCTCTCGTCTTCCTGCTTCACTCTTGTCCCTGGCCGGTGGTGCTGGGGCGTTTCTGCTAGTCTTTTTATCATTTCCTTCTTCACACTGTTGTGTGTTTTGTTTGTGCCTTTTGGCCTTCCTGTTGCCAGGTTTGTTTTCCTGTTTTCCTGGCTTGCCCTGCCTGTTGGTTTTACAGGGTCTTGCGATGTCCCTTCTCTGGTGTGTCACGTCGGACCCATCGTTTCCGATCCCCTAGCAAGCTTGGTCGCATTGGGGAGTTTTCTGTTCGGTAGACGTTCCATCTCCTTCTTGCCGGCTTGGGCTTCCGGCTCTGCTTCCTTGGTGGTCGCACCCGAGATCTTCCTGCGGCTCCGCCTCTTCCTAGGCTCGGATGACCCTTGGCAGGGCTGATTATGTTCTGCCTCGGGTATCTCGCGTCTGTTGGTGGTCAGGTGGCTTCGTTGTTGGTGTCCCACCTGTGTACTTCTTGGCGGCAGTATGGGGTGTTTTGGCAGTCCTTCCTTTTCCTTCTCTCCCTTCTCAGATGGCTGCGTTTGTTGGCATCGGCTTGGCTTTTCTGCTAAGGGTTGGGGGCCGTCGACTTGCCGCATACTGTCACCTCATTTTATGCGGCGCTGGCAGAGCCGCTTCGGCTTGCTTTCAGACTTTCATCTGCGCCATTCGTAAGCTGTCTCGTGCTTATTCCACCTCCGGCCTGTTCATGCACCGCTTGAGCCGTCCTGGTCATTGGACAGAGTGCTCTTTTCTTTCTTCTCATTTTCTTGTGGCCCCTTCGGTTCCGGTTTGTTCTTCGATGGCTCTTTTCCGGTTGGCATTGGCCTCTGGGGGTCGGGTAGGTGAGCTTCATGCTCTCCTCCTGCACAGGGGTTTTCTGCCCTTTGATTGGGGTGATCGGTTTGGTCGTCTGCTGCCTTCTCCTTCTTTTCTGGCGAAGAATGAGACTGCTGCTTTCCGGAGGGGTCCTTGCATTGTTGATGCTTGATTGGTTGGGCTGGGGGTGCGTTTTGTTTTTGTCCAATTAAGGCTCTCCTTTCTCAGCCTGCGGTATATCTCCGTGCCCATGATGTCCGCAAGTTCACGACTCTTGCCGCCGTCTTTGGTACTGTGTCCTGGGAGGACATTCGGGTACAGGGAATTTGGCGGTCGAACAGGGTCCTTGGCTGTTCGTTACCTTGTACACGTTCCTGGGCCCAGTCGGGCCTGTGTCGTTTTGGGTCGGCGGATGCGGCCTGTTGTCTCGACTTCGGGTTGAGTAGTGTGCGGCGACCGCCTCCCGGGTCAGTCCCAATTCTTTCCTCTGTGAGTAGTTAGCTCCGGGGAGCCATAGGGGCTCCCCAGAAAACCAGCGTTGAATGTAATGAAACGCCATTTTCTGGGTGAGTCCCGGAGGCCGCCCGGATTCCCTCCCTTCCTCCGGTCGGTGGTTTTTTGCGTGTTTTGACATCCAGCCTCAGAACTGGGGTTTGGATCGCCGGCGTGGTAGGTCTGGGACTACCCCTTCCCCCTCCCGGGGAGGGGGGAGCTGCGCAGACAGCGGCGCGATGATGGGTGACGTCATACTAGTTTGCTCGTTTTTGTTTGGGGAGTTCTATCCACTTGTTCGGTTTTTGGTTGCAGTTTTCACCAGAATAGGAGTTTGTTTTGGAATGCTTACCTTTCTGGATGCTTGACCCGGTCGATGGCAGACATAGAATGCTTCCAACCACACGGGGGCTTCTATAGGCCATTGCTCCCCTTGCCTCTCTGAGGGGGCCAGGTTCTGGTTCGTGGTCCCCGGTAGGCCCATAAGAACTCCGTACACATGACTGATGCCAAAGTCTGACATTAGCATATCAGCCTGGTAAGCTCCGGGGAGCCTCTGGGACTCACCCAGAAAATGGCGTTTCATTACATTCAACGCTGGTTTTTTCACATACGCAAAATCAAAATCCTCGACCAGTATTGGACCATTAATTACAAATGAAGGTACGTACGCAGAGGACAACAAAGAAATTAGGAAATTCTAAGAAGCCAGTATGAGGCTATGTTTAGCACAGCAATAAACAACATGAAAGTTGATGACCCAGAAATCTTCTTTATGAATGACATTCAAGCTGCAGATATTATATAATGGATATTAACATGAACTCAGAAGACTTTGAAAGAGAAATTGACAATATGCCCCATGCACTCAGCTCCTGGGCCTGACTCATGGAATTCAATATTCACAAAGAAATGTAAAGTACCAATAGCACGAGCACTTGGCATAATATGGAGAAAGAGCCTGGATACAGGGGAGACACCAGCTGCACTTAAATCTGTAGATATAGCTCCTCTGCACAAGTAAAGCCTTGGCAAAAAATTATAGACCAGTGGCACTAACATCACACATAATAAGTGTTTGAAAGAGTGATTAGGAATCAAATTTCCAGTTTTATGGAAAATAATGAGCTGTACAACCCAGCACAACATGGATTTAGAGCAGGCAGATCCTGTCTGTCACAGTTACTCAACCACTATGACAAAATCACAGAAGCTCTAGAAGAGAAGCAAAATGCAGATGTTGTATATACAGACTTTGCAAAGGCATTCGACAAATGTGACCATGGAGTGATAACTCACAAAATGAGGTCAATGGGAATAACTGGTAAAGTAGGACGCTGGATACTCAATTTCCTGTCGAACAGAACACAAAGAGTAACAGTCAAACAAATAAAATTGAGTCCAAGCGCAGTTAAAAGCTCTGTACCTCAAGGTACAGTCCTTGCACCACTGCTGTTCCTTATTCTCATATCAGATATAGACAAAAATACAAGTCACAACTTCGTGTCATGCTTTGCAGACGATACAAAAATCAGCTTGAAAATTACCTCTGCTGAAGACATTGAAAACTTACAAGCAGATATCAACAAAATTTTTGATTGGGCAGCAGAAAATAACATGATTTTAACAGTGATAAATTTCAGGTACTCAGGTATACAGCATGTCAAGGATTTGGGAATAATGATGTGCGACGATCTAATGTTTAGGGAGCATAACCAAGCAAATGTTGCATCAGCCAGAAAAATGATAGGATGGATTACGAGAACTTTCAAATCCAAGGATCACATCACAATGGTAGTACTCTTCAAGTCACTTGTGTTGTCCTGTCTCGAGTACTGCTCAGTACTCACTTCCCCCTTCAGAGCAGGAGAGATTTCTGAAATAGAGGGATACAGAGAACATATACGGCACACATAGACGTGATAAAGCACCTAAATTATTGGGATCGTCTCAAAGCTCTCCAAATGTACTCACTAGAAAGGAGACGAGAGAGACACCAAATAATATACAGTACACATAGAAAATACTGGAGGGCCAGGTCCCTAATCTACTCAGTAAAATAACAATGTACTGGAGTGAACGATATGGAAGAAAATGCAGGGTAGAACCAGAGGTGCCATAGGCACAATCAGAGAACATTGTATAAACATCAGAGGTCTGCGGTTGTTCAACATCCTACCAGCGACTATAAGAAATATTTTCGTAACAACCGTGGACATCTTCAAGAGAAAACTAGACTGTTTTCTAAAAGAAGTTCCAGATTAACCGGGCTGTGGTGGGTATGTGGGCCTGCGGGCCGCTCCAAGCAACAGCCTAGTCGACCAAACCCTCACAAATCAAGCCTGGCCTCGGGCCGGGCTTGGGGACTAGAAGAACTCCCAGAACGCCATCTAGCAGGTATCAAGCAGATACAGGTCTACAATTAAGGGGGGGGTCTTCCCTGCTGCCACTTGTAGATTGGAACTATGTTAGCTGTTTTCCACGTATCTGCCAGGACAAAGATGTCTGTAAAGATGTACACAGAGATGCCTGAAAAATGAATTAAATTTGAATGCTGAGCTCAGATGCACATTCTCTCAGAACCCATGGTGAAACTCCATCTGGGCCAACTGCTTTGTTCTTACTTAGTTCCTTGAGCATGTTTTCCACTTCGTCTCTATGTAACGGGGGGTGGGGGAAATAGCTCTATCTTGTCCATTATTCCACCCCCCCAGTTAACTAACGAGGCCGGGGGAAACAGCTCTCTCTAGTCCGTTATCCCGTCCCCAGTTAGCTAACTATTCTAGAGCACCCTCCAGAGATCCTAAGGCAACCTCTCTCGTTCAACACCTTGTAACCTAGGTATTTGACTACCTAGGTGCTAAGACTACAAGGCGCCGTCACTTGATCAGCTACCCGAAACTCTAGAGAGAACTCTAGAATACAGAATCATTGCCACAAACGTATAAGAGAAAACGAAAGGAAAGAAATGAATAGTGAAGTAATTAGTGAGGGTTTGGGGTGAGAGAGGTAGAGGTGGGAGGGGCGAGAAGGGTCATTAGCTGAAAGTGAGAGTTTAGAGAGGGGTGGAGGGAGAGGTGTAGATAGGTAGAAGTAGAAGAGTAGATAGTAGAAGTAGAAAGTAGATAGTAGAAGACGAAATGCTGCCACCATCCATTCATGATCATTACATACGAGACAAGGAATGGAACTTGCCTGTATCACAAAATTCTCAAAAGATGTTATCATGAGTTCCCTATTAGTAGTTCCCATCTTTATCATGTACTCATTCTAAACCATGAAACCAGTAACCACAGAGGCTTTCTCACCTCAACTCAAAGCTCTAGGGAACAAAGTTAAACACAATTTAAATAATAAATTCATAATTACAGTGGAACCTCTATTAACGAGTTTAATCCGTTCTGGCACCGAGCTCGTTACCTGGAAAACTCGTCTTTGGAAACAAATTTCCCCATTTAAAATAAAGGAAATAAATTTAATCCGTTCCACTCCCAAAAACATCCATACTTGTATGACTTTTTTTTATGTAAATATAATACTGCACATGTAAATATAAATGTTTTGTTGTAGTGTTTTAATATTTACTTTACCTTATGAAGAGTAGTTGCTGGCTTGAGGGAGACGATGGAGAGGTGGGAAGGAGGAGAGGGGTTATGGTGTGGAAGGAGAATCCACCTCTGAGTCAGGCGCTCTCTCTCTTCTTGGGAATTTCACCCAAATTTCATTTCAAATGTCACACAAGGATGCGTTAGGCCAGCACCAAATAAAAAACTATGTTGATTACACTCGTTGTGTCAACAATATAATAGTCTTACCCCGAAGATACAATACAATGCCGTTTTCTCAAATAGGCAATGTGGTTATTAAAGAAAACGGAAATTTCATGGCAAACTTGTATACAATCCCCAAGTCGATCGGATAAGAATTGAATTTTATAGAAATATTTGCTCAAATGACGCTTGAGCGCGGTGTTTGGGTGCATTCAAGAGAAAAAAAGTGTGTTACGTTCAAGCGACATATACCTGCGAAAGTGATAACACTTTCATAAAGTGTTATCACAAAGTGATAAATTAATTAAACATTTTCATACACCGGGTTGTCACTGCTTTATCAGGGCAGCTTTTCCAAGAATGCGTTCACCTTTTCAAACATTCCAAACACTTCCTTGATCTCAGTTTAAGAGGCAGCATCCTCCCTTACCTCCTCATTCCCTTACTAATGGTGTAAATTGTTGATGAGGACCTGCCATACTTCCTTGTGAGATCAATCACACAGACACCACACTCATGCTTTGCTATAATTTCCTTCTTTTAATCCACAGTAATTGTGTCTTTCTTCCTCTTGACAACACAATCTTTAGCAAGCAGCTTCTTTGGAGACATCGTGTGTTACAAATTGTAGTCGCAAAACCACTAAAAACCCAAAGAAAAGCTCAAATAAATCCAGAGGGATGCTTGTCGTGTGAGATAGAACAACAACACTGGCGTCGGAGGCGTCCGAGAATTTGCGAGAACCCGCGAGACGCTAGGAAGCGCCATGTGGTTTCACTCGTTAATAGAGGCGAGCTCGTCAATAGAGACAAATTTGCTGCGAGTGGCTTGCTCGTTACTGGAAAAACTCGTTAATAGAGCCACTCGTTAATAGAGGTTCCACTGTATATTTCACATGAAGTATCATAATTTAGCAATTCAATTAAAATGTTCCAGTTTAATATGCAAAGTGAGTCATCATCCAAGAATTCGAGAACCCTACAACTTGACTGCCCCTGATCATCACACAACATATGTAAACACGACCAAGTCACCTTACTGCTCAACTCACCAAGTGTCTCTGCCTATAGCTGGATAGAGGGGGGGGGGGTCTGTAGTTGACGGAGACTCCCGCCCTGCCGGCCGACAGCCTCCCTGCTAGGGCCGTCTCCTCTGCTTCTGCTGACTGCCGTTCTGTCTGTTAATGCTTAATCCCTCATGCTCGATAGCTCTCCGAGTTTATATTGGGGAACCTAGTAGCTAACTCCGCCCACAAGTAGATAGCCTCCGGCACTACCAAGCCACTCCTTAACCCTTAAACTGCGCAACGCGCCTGCAGGCTCACGTCTGGTTTGCGCAACGCGCCTCCGGGTATTTGTATTTTTCACGTTCCATTCAAAACTCCCGCGGCTACATGGGGTTCACATCAGCTTCCTCAGGGCTCTTGTAAACAGACGCCATCTTTAAAAAAAATCGTGGTCCACATTCCCGGGTGTGGGAGCCTCAGTAGTGTGTGAGCAACCAAGGCTGGCGCTCGCAGCATGAGCGCACAGCACTGCTGTTCAGCATGTGACCACAGCATCGCCTAATAATGTCAAAATATATATATAACTTGTATTATTTAGCTATGATAGTGTTATATTAGAGCCTGAGTGTGATAATGACTGGGTACAATGTTCAAATCTCAGTGATTCTATGCTGTTCACGATGTTCACAGCGCTAGCCACAGCACCACATCATTATTTCGTTCATCTAGGAATCTTCAAATGATTTCTTAGGTTCCTTTTCAAAATAAACGTGTGGTCAATTATTCATTTACAGGAATTAGTGACCAGGATTGTGATAATAGCAGGATTGTGGTTATAATTAGCGTTGTGCGTAGTATTGTGGAAGGAGGAATTTTGATGAGGGAGGGAGGGAGGGCGAGAATTGAGGTAACCTCATCGTGTGTGTGTGGCTGCCACTCTTGCTTTGCTCAACATACTAGCTTAGTTGTTCACTATGGGCAACACATATGTACATGGGTATATATAGTGTGTGTATATAGTGTAAGAACAGCAACAGGAGAATGTTGAGAGGAGCTATTTTGGTGAGGGAGGTGACGTAATCGTAGCGTCGTCTGCTGTGTGATTTTTCATGCAGTGTATGGTGGCCACTGTACTGTTTGGACACAATACCGGCTTACTTGCATAGTTCTGGTAAATAAAACATGTAGATAGGTATATAGACCATGTGTAATAAGAACTATAACAATATGGTGGGAGGAGCAATGTTGGCGAGTAAGATGTTGGAGTGAGGGAGACTGACTGGGTGTGGCTGCTCTCACTCGAGGTGTTCTGAATGTGTTCATGGCCAAATGCTCCTATTGGACCATACGAGGCAGCTGCTATTGGCCCATACGAGGCAGCTGCTATTAGCCCATACGAGGCAGCTGCTATTGGCCCAAATGAGGCAGCTGCTATTGGCCCATACGAGGCAGCTGCTATTGGCCCATACGAGGCAGCTGCTATTGGCCCATACGAGGCAGCTGCTATTGGCCCATACGAGGCAGCTGCTATTGGCCCATATGAGGTAGTTGCTATTGGCCCATACGAAGCAGCTGCTATTGGCCCATACGGGGCAGCTGCTATTGGCCCATACGAGGCAGCTGCTATTGGCCCATACGAGGCAGCTGCTATTGGCCCATACGAGGCAGCTGCTATTGGCCCATACGAGGCAGCTGCTATTGGCCCATACAAGGCAGCTGCTATTGGCCCATACGGGGCAGCTGCTATTGGCCCATACGGGGCAGCTGCTATTGGCCCATACGAGGCAGCTGATATTGGCCCATACGAAGCAGCTGCTACGCTGTGTTCTGAATGTGTTGATGGTGAATGTATATAATGTGTGACAGTGTATAGTGTGTAAATAGATTGTATATATACACAAATTAGCATGATACATAGTAAATATGTGCTGCATATGTGTACACAAGTTTCATGCACGTAACACAGTGTCTACGGACAGTACGGATGTTGTACTGCGATATTATAGTGTACGTGTTCATTATACATTGGATTGGCACATAAAAACAATGAAAATGTATTTGGAAAGGTGCGCAAAAAATGAACGAAAATATATTCGCGGCAACTCGCGCGCCCCGCCCCGAGCGCCCCACCGCCCCCGAGAGCTTATGGCACAGGCGCACGGGGAATGATGACGTCACGCCCCAACTTCCGGACCCCATAGCAGCCAAAGTAAGTACAATTTCGACTTTTTTTTTACATACCCATACTGAGGGAAGGGTTTTTGACACTTTAAAAAGAAAAAAGAATTTTTTCCAGAGAATTTATTTCCTGCGCACTGCGGGGGTGTCACATTTGGAGGCAACGCAGTTAAGGGGTTAAACGTCGGCATGTTTGAAGGCTACTCGGCTCCAATTATACGCTTAGCGGAAGCAAGGTGAAATTCTCATGATCTGACCTCAGGTCACTTGGGGTCATTAACGGTTAGAGGTGTGAGATCTCAGGCAGACAACTGGCGCCTCTCAGATCCTTGTCTGTGACTCGTGTACTCTATGTATGTATTAACCTAAACCAAACACTTTTACAGTGTTACATCTCCCCTTCTCCCCGAAATAAAGTTTTTGCAACACTGCTAAAGCAAGCTAGCTGTGTGCAACAACTTTATTAACGAAAAAAAAAATACATCCTAGCTAAACAAATATACATCATCCTACTCTAAAAAATGAAATATATAGACAGACGTCCATTGTCTCTGGCTGGGCGACGTCACTGCTTGGTCTTGTAGATAATCCTATACCACATTTCTTCAACACAACTGCCTCCGTCGTTAACGCACAACAACCCTTGGTCAACCCGAAAGCCGTTACTACTTGAACTGCGCACAGGACCGTGGAATTCGGTTGTCCCAGCTGATCTGTAATTGGCCCTACGTCAGTCACCATGAGAGACGTATATTGGGGTTCTTCACAGCTATAGGGACTACAAGTTTCGAGACCTTCATATAGTTGCCAACAGTAGAAATCCCATCCTACTCTTCTTCCTCCCTGTTGCTCCAGCACGCCTCCTTCAGAGAGCTACTTCTGACAGCCACATCAAGTCCGCACGACACAGGAAGAATCATTCAACAGAGCAACATGCTTGCAGGAGGGGCGGCCAGTTAAGGCAAACGATCCTGTCTTGCAATTACGCTCCCTGCAATGATGCTGACACCAGCAAGGGACACGAGGCATCGTGTCTCACTCAGCTTGTCTTATCTTCTTCTTCTTTCTTCTTTCTTCTCTCTTCCTTCTTCTCTCTTCTTTCTTCTCTCTTCCTCCTCCCATGGGTCTTTGACAAGCGACCTGGGGTCCATTGGGGTCCGTCCGTCCTGGGGTCCATCCTGGGTAGACCGATGTTGGTGGGACAGACTGGAGTCGTTGTTGCTCCTCTTCCATCTTTACTGGGTCGTCTGGGGTCGTCTGCAGAACGACCTGGGGTCCACTGGGGGTCCGTCCGTCTTGGGGTCCACTGGGGTCCGTCCGTCCTGGGGTCCGTCCGTCCTGGGGTCCACTGGGTAGACCAATGTTGACCGACCGAGAGGGCTGCATCTTGGGGTCCGCTGGGGTCCGTCCGTCCTGGGGTCCACTGGGTAGACCAATGTTGACTGACCGAGAGGGCTGCATCTTGGGGTCCCCTGGGGTGGTGATGGTGGTGGAGCCATGACCTCCAGGTAGTGGGCTGGTCGTGGTGGTGGTGATAAACGCCCGTGAGTATGGTATACAGCAGTCGTCTCCCTCTTTTGTATGTGCGTCTCTCCTCTCTTCTGGCTCCCACCTGTGGGTGAACAGAAAGGCGACAATACCCGTGTTCCATCTTGTTGTGTGACCCTGTAGTTTGTATAGGGTTCACACAGTCCAATTATAAGCTCTCCTCCTGGCAACAACTACACTTAAATTTTAATAATCCAATTAACTCTGAATGATATTGACTTGGTGGAACATAAAACAGTAACAGAGTAAAGTTAGAGAAGAGAGAATAAGGTCATCACTACCTTTAACTTGTCACAAAAAAAAATCAACACTAATAGACAAAACACTAGCCTAAACTTAACTGTACCGTTCCTAATCTTAAGTACATAATTAACCATTACTCCCACCCTTAACCTACAGCCACCTACGTGACCCAGAGTGTTTCCCTAGCATCTCCGCCGGTCAACAACTCCAAACTGTTGCCACCCCTGTGACCAGACTATCTAACGTCGAGCGTCCCCAACGTGAAGTCTACTGACATACTAAGCCTCCCCCTAGCATGCTGTACAATACCAGTACACCTCGGGTTATTGCGTTCAAATGGAGTAAAACAGTCGATCGCAATAATCTGAGCAGAACCACACTTAAACTACTTAAGAACTACACCTGCCACTCCCCACTGACCTGGAGACCAGCGGTGGCTGGGTGTCCCCCGTGGGACATGCGAGGTCACCTGTCACACTCAGCTGACCTGCACTACCAACACCGCTAAGTTCCCAAATCGCCAAATCTTATCACTAACATAAATCACTACACACGCAAGTTCTGGTGAACATTCCCTGAACACCACAAAACTCACAAAATCACTAAACCACAACATCAGAGAATCACAATCTCCTAACCTGAAAAAAAACTCGCTAACTCGCGAATAATAAACACCTGTCAAGATCTCCCTGATAGCGCCTGAGCGGCAAAAAGACACGTGGGACTGAACAATGTTCAAAAGAACACCAATACCTTAAACATTGTTCAACACCGCTGCCAACATTGTAACGGGGGGTGGGGGAAATAGCTCTATCTTGTCCATTATTCCACCCCCCAGTTAACTAACGAGGCCGGGGGAAACAGCTCTCTCTAGTCCGTTATCCCGTCCCCAGTTAGCTAACTATTCTAGAGCACCCTCCAGAGATCCTAAGGCAACCTCTCTCGTTCAACACCTTGTAACCTAGGTATTTGACTACCTAGGTGCTAAGACTAAAAGGCGCCGTCACTTGATCAGCTACCCGAAACTCTAGAGAGAACTCTAGAATACAGAATCATTGCCACAAACGTATAAGAGAAAACGAAAGGAAAGAAATGAATAGTGAAGTAATTAGTGAGGGTTTGGGGTGAGAGAGGTAGAGGTGGGAGGGGCGAGAAGGGTCATTAGCTGAAAGTGAGAGTTTAGAGAGGGGTGGAGGGAGAGGTGTAGATAGGTAGAAGTAGAAGAGTAGATAGTAGAAGTAGAAAGTAGATAGTAGAAGACGAAATGCTGCCACCATCCATTCATGATCATTACATACGAGACAAGGAATGGAACTTGCCTGTATCACAAAATTCTCAAAAGATGTTATCATGAGTTCCCTATTAGTAGTTCCCATCTTTATCATGTACTCATTCTAAACCATAAAACCAGTAACCACAGAGGCTTTCTCACCTCAACTCAAAGCTCTAGGGAACAAAGTTAAACACAATTTAAATAATAAATTCATAATTATATTTCACATGAAGTATCATAATTTAGCAATTCAATTAAAATGTTCCAGTTTAATATGCAAAGTGAGTCATCATCCAAGAATTCGAGAACCCTACAACTTGACTGCCCCTGATCATCACACAACATATGTAAACACGACCAAGTCACCTTACTGCTCAACTCACCAAGTGTCTCTGCCTATAGCTGGATAGAGGGGGGGGGGGGGGTCTGTAGTTGACGGAGACTCCCGCCCTGCCGGCCGACAGCCTCCCTGCTAGGGCCGTCTCCTCTGCTTCTGCTGACTGCCGTTCTGTCTGTTAATGCTTAATCCCTCATGCTCGATAGCTCTCCGAGTTTATATTGGGAAACCTAGTAGCTAACTCCGCCCACAAGTAGATAGCCTCCGGCACTACCAAGCCACTCCTTAAACGTCGGCATGTTTGAAGGCTACCCGGCTCCAATTATACGCTTAGCGGAAGCAAGGTGAAATTCTCATGATCTGACCTCAGGTCACTTGGGGTCATTAACGGTTAGAGGTGTGAGATCTCAGGCAGACAACTGGCGCCTCTCAGATCCTTGTCTGTGACTCGTGTACTCTATGTATGTATTAACCTAAACCAAACACTTTTACAGTGTTACATCTAGATGCCTCAATGTGTTTTATATTGTTCTCTGGAATTCTTATTGTGTGGTTCTCTGAAGATTTCAATTTTGCACAAACACTCATTGGAACTGTTCGATTAATGTTTCACACATTTACTTTTCATTTTCTGTGAATCTTTGCTCCATTTTCAACCTCTGAATTTTATCCTTTATCGGCCATTTGCTTTTAATGAGTTTATAGAATAGGACTGGTTCTGTTTAACACTTGTGCACAATCCCTTTCTCAAAGTCTCTTTCGACCTCTCTTCTCACTGCTGTGTAGTTGTTTTATACTTCTTTGTATTAGTGGTATGTTTGAGGGTTTAGTCTCTTCCTATATTGACCCTATTTTTTGTGTCTTTTATTCTCTGGCCCTCTCACAGTTTATGTTGAACCAGTTCTGCTTTCTGGTTCTGTGTCTCTGTTTCGGTACAAATATTGTTGTATCTTCATCATATCTCACAAAATTTATCATGCATCTCAACAACAAATCTTTCCAATCAAATTCAGTAAAGAACTTGTGAAGATCGTCATGTTGTCCTCTCTTGAAATCATGTTTTCATTCAGTTGTTTCATTTTCCCCAATCTCTTCTAGATTATAACACATTGCATTTCCAAAAGGACATAGTCACTCTTACCCAAGGCATGAAGATCCTATATGTCAAATATTTCTTCGTTGGTGAATATCAGGTCCAGCATTGCTGGAATATTGCCTTCCCTCATTTTCATGTCCTGTTTGATGTACTCACCTAGTGGTGCTTGTGGGGGTTGAGCTTTGGCTCTTTGGTCCCACCTCTCAAACGTCAATCAACTGGTGTACAGATTCTTGAGCCTACTGGGCTCTATCAAATCTACATGTGAAACTGTGTATGGAGTCAGCCTCCACCACATCACTGCTTAATGCATTCCATTTGTTAACTACTCTGACATTGAACAAATTCTTTCTAATGTGTTGGAACAAGAATGTTCCCAGGAGGAGATTTATAAATCTTCCCGTCCAAATGTCCTCTGTTCTTGTTTCATAGGCATTCCAGTCAATTGATATAAAGTTGAAATCATCAAATACCAACGATCGTGACTTATCTTTTTCTGCTGTTTCTATAATCTCTCATGATCATTAAGTCCCTCTCGTTTGTCATTCAGCTCCTCTTTTGTCCTTGTGTTGTTTGATGGTAGTGTTGTGGCTGTGTTGGCTTTCCCAACAGTACGTTTACACTATTTTCCACATTTGCCGTATTTTATCACCGTGTGGGGTTTAACTTTAGGTTTGGGTGACCTTGGTGTTTGGGAGACTTCACCACACAGTGTAGTATGATGATGCCCTCACTCACACTTGTAATACGCCCTGAGCACAGTCTAGCACTTGCCGGTGTCATGCACTTACAGGCATCGTGTGCACCAGTACAAGTGTTATAGACAAATAATTCTACATGGGCAGTACTGATAGACATGGCATTATAAAAATTGAATGTTCCTGCTTACAGAACAAACAACTGGTGAACCCTGAGGCACCAGCAGGAGTCTCTTGTCTCCTGGGTGCGGGTGTTTACATGCTTGGTGTCTGAGCTACAGGATATATAACCCCATGCCAACATGTTCTCATTTAGGTGTGGTTTGAGTTTTACATTAAATAATCTTAATAGATTTAGTCCTGTCATAGGTCACCTGAATAGGTTTTTCATGCAGCTTGTTCATTCCAAATATGCTCTTGTAACTGCAGATATTAAATCCTCAGATATTTCTTTTCTGGACAAAACATACTTGTGATATTATGTGCACATCATGTTGAGGATTTCTCCCAGTTATTACCTATGGATCATTAACTTCAGCAACTACTCTGCCTCTTTAGTACTGTGTTCACTGTGGTATCAAGTGAATTAAGGATGGAATCCAGGTGGAATCTGCCCCGAGGCACAAGCTTTTTAATGGTTTTGGGTCTTTACCCGGAGACAACTAATCCATCAGTTTTTAAGTTAGGTTGGATGTACAAATACAACTCAGTATTGGTTGTCTTGCAAGAGTATAGTTGTCTTGCAAGAGTATAGTTGTCTTGCAAGAGTATGGTTGTCTTGCAAGAGTATGGTTGTCTTGCAAGAGTATGGTTGTCTTGCAAGAGTATGGTTGTCTTGCAAGAGTATGGTTGTCTTGCAAGAGTATGGTTGTCTTGCAAGAGTATAGTTGTCTTGCAAGAGTATAGTTGACTTGCAAGAGTATAGTTGTCTTGCAAGAGTATGGTTGTCTTGCAAGAGTATGGTTGTCTTGCAAGAGTATAGTTGACTTGCAAGAGTATAGTTGTCTTGCAAGAGTATAGTTGTCTTGCAAGAGTATAGTTGTCTTGCAAGAGTATAGTTGTCTTGCAAGAGTATAGTTGTCTTGCAAGAGTATAGTTGTCTTGCAAGAGTATAGTTGTCTTGCAAGAGTATGGTTGTCTTGCAAGAGTATGGTTGTCTTGCAAGAGTATGGTTGTCTTGCAAGAGTATGGTTGTCTTGCAAGAGTATGGTTGTCTTGCAAGAGTATGGTTGTCTTGCAAGAGTATGGTTGTCTTGCAAGAGTATGGTTGTCTTGCAAGAGTATGGTTGTCTTGCAAGAGTATGGTTGTCTTGCAAGAGTATAGTTGTCTTGCAAGAGCATGGTTGACTTGCAAGAGTATGGTTGTCTTGCAAGAGTATGGTTGTCTTGCAAGAGTATGGTTGTCTTGCAAGAGTATGGTTGTCTTGCAAGAGTATGGTTGTCTTGCAAGAGTATAGTTGTCTTGCAAGAGCATGGTTGACTTGCAAGAGTATGGTTGTCTTGCAAGAGTATGGTTGTCTTGCAAGAGTATGGTTGTCTTGCAAGAGTATGGTTGTCTTGCAAGAGTATAGTTGTCTTGCAAGAGCATGGTTGACTTGCAAGAGTATGGTTGTCTTGCAAGAGCATGGTTGTCTTGCAAGAGCATGGTTGTCTTGCAAGAGCATGGTTGTCTTGCAAGAGTATGGTTGTCTTGCAAGAGTATGGTTGTCTTGCAAGAGTATGGTTGTCTTGCAAGAGTATGGTTGTCTTGCAAGAGTATGGTTGTCTTGCAAGAGTATAGTTGTCTTGCAAGAGTATAGTTGTCTTGCAAGAGTATGGTTGTCTTGCAAGAGTATGGTTGTCTTGCAAGAGTATGGTTGTCTTGCAAGAGTATAGTTGTCTTGCAAGAGTATAGTTGTCTTGCAAGAGTATAGTTGTCTTGCAAGAACGTGGTTGTCTTGCAAGAGTATAGTTGTCTTGCAAGAGTATAGTTGTCTTGCAAGAGTATAGTTGTCTTGCAAGAGTATGGTTGTCTTGCAAGAGTATAGTTGTCTTGCAAGAGTATAGTTGTCTTGCAAGAGTATAGTTGTCTTGCAAGAGTATGGTTGTCTTGCAAGAGTATGGTTGTCTTGCAAGAGTATGGTTGTCTTGCAAGAGTATGGTTGTCTTGCAAGAGTATAGTTGTCTTGCAAGAGTATAGTTGTCTTGCAAGAGTATGGTTGTCTTGCAAGAGTATGGTTGTCTTGCAAGAGTATGGTTGTCTTGCAAGAGTATAGTTGTCTTGCAAGAGTATAGTTGTCTTGCAAGAGTATGGTTGTCTTGCAAGAGTATGGTTGTCTTGCAAGAGTATAGTTGACTTGCAAGAGTATAGTTGTCTTGCAAGAGTATAGTTGTCTTGCAAGAGTATAGTTGTCTTGCAAGAGTATAGTTGTCTTGCAAGAGTATAGTTGTCTTGCAAGAGTATAGTTGTCTTGCAAGAGTATAGTTGTCTTGCAAGAGTATAGTTGACTTGCAAGAGTATAGTTGACTTGCAAGAGTATAGTTGTCTTGCAAGAGTATGGTTGTCTTGCAAGAGTATGGTTGTCTTGCAAAAGTATGGTTGTCTTGCAAGAGTATGGTTGTCTTGCAAGAGCGTGGTTGTCTTGCAAGAGTATAGTTGTCTTGCAAGAGTATAGTTGTCTTGCAAGAGTATAGTTGACTTGCAAGAGTATAGTTGACTTGCAAGAGTATAGTTGTCTTGCAAGAGTATGGTTGTCTTGCAAGAGTATGGTTGTCTTGCAAGAGTATGGTTGTCTTGCAAGAGTATGGTTGTCTTGCAAGAGCGTGGTTGTCTTGCAAGAGTATAGTTGTCTTGCAAGAGTATAGTTGTCTTGCAAGAGTATAGTTGACTTGCAAGAGTATAGTTGTCTTGCAAGAGCTTGGTTGTCTTGCAAGAGTATAGTTGTCTTGCAAGAGTATAGTTGACTTGCAAGAGTATGGTTGTCTTGCAAGAGTATGGTTGTCTTGCAAGAGTATGGTTGTCTTGCAAGAGTATGGTTGTCTTGCAAGAGTATAGTTGTCTTGCAAGAGTATAGTTGTCTTGCAAGAGTATAGTTGTCTTGCAAGAACGTGGTTGTCTTGCAAGAGTATAGTTGTCTTGCAAGAGTATAGTTGTCTTGCAAGAGTATAGTTGACTTGCAAGAGTATAGTTGTCTTGCAAGAGCTTGGTTGTCTTGCAAGAGTATAGTTGACTTGCAAGAGTATAGTTGTCTTGCAAGAGTATAGTTGTCTTGCAAGAGTATAGCTGTCTTGCAAGAACGTGGTTGTCTTGCAAGAGTATAGTTGTCTTGCAAGAGTATAGTTGTCTTGCAAGAGTATGGTTGTCTTGCAAGAGTATAGTTGTCTTGCAAGAGTATAGTTGTCTTGCAAGAGTATAGTTGTCTTGCAAGAGTATGGTTGTCTTGCAAGAGTATGGTTGTCTTGCAAGAGTATAGTTGTCTTGCAAGAGTATAGTTGTCTTGCAAGAGTATAGTTGTCTTGCAAGAGTATAGTTGTCTTGCAAGAGTATAGTTGTCTTGCAAGAGTATGGTTGTCTTGCAAGAGTATAGTTGACTTGCAAGAGTATGGTTGTCTTGCAAGAGTATGGTTGTCTTGCAAGAGTATGGTTGTCTTGCAAGAGTATGGTTGTCTTGCAAGAGTATAGTTGTCTTGCAAGAGTATAGTTGTCTTGCAAGAGTATAGTTGTCTTGCAAGAACGTGGTTGTCTTGCAAGAGTATAGTTGTCTTGCAAGAGTATAGTTGTCTTGCAAGAGTATAGTTGTCTTGCAAGAGTATGATTGTCTTGCAAGAGTATAGTTGTCTTGCAAGAGTATAGTTGTCTTGCAAGAGTATAGTTGTCTTGCAAGAGTATGGTTGTCTTGCAAGAGTATGGTTGTCTTGCAAGAGTATGGTTGTCTTGCAAGAGTATGGTTGTCTTGCAAGAGTATGGTTGTCTTGCAAGAGTATAGTTGTCTTGCAAGAGTATAGTTGTCTTGCAAGAGTATGGTTGTCTTGCAAGAGTATGGTTGTCTTGCAAGAGTATGGTTGTCTTGCAAGAGTATAGTTGTCTTGCAAGAGTATAGTTGTCTTGCAAGAGTATGGTTGTCTTGCAAGAGTATGGTTGTCTTGCAAGAGTATAGTTGACTTGCAAGAGTATAGTTGTCTTGCAAGAGTATAGTTGTCTTGCAAGAGTATAGTTGACTTGCAAGAGTATAGTTGACTTGCAAGAGTATAGTTGTCTTGCAAGAGTATGGTTGTCTTGCAAGAGTATGGTTGTCTTGCAAGAGTATGGTTGTCTTGCAAGAGTATGGTTGTCTTGCAAGAGCGTGGTTGTCTTGCAAGAGTATAGTTGTCTTGCAAGAGTATAGTTGTCTTGCAAGAGTATAGTTGACTTGCAAGAGTATAGTTGTCTTGCAAGAGCTTGGTTGTCTTGCAAGAGTATAGTTGTCTTGCAAGAGTATAGTTGACTTGCAAGAGTATGGTTGTCTTGCAAGAGTATGGTTGTCTTGTAAGAGTATGGTTGTCTTGCAAGAGTATAGTTGACTTGCAAGAGTATGGTTGTCTTGCAAGAGTATGGTTGTCTTGCAAGAGTATGGTTGTCTTGCAAGAGTATGGTTGTCTTGCAAGAGTATGGTTGTCTTGCAAGAGCATGGTTGTCTTGCAAAAGTATAGTTGTCTTGCAAGAGCGTGGTTGTCTTGCAAGAGTATGGTTGTCTTGCAAGAGTATAGTTGTCTTGCAAGAGCGTGGTTGTCTTGCAAGAGTATAGTTGTCTTGCAAGAGTATAGTTGTCTTGCAAGAACGTGGTTGTCTTGCAAGAGTATAGTTGTCTTGCAAGAGTATAGTTGTCTTGCAAGAGTATAGTTGTCTTGCAAGAGTATGGTTGTCTTGCAAGAGTATAGTTGTCTTGCAAGAGTATAGTTGTCTTGCAAGAGTATAGTTGTCTTGCAAGAGTATGGTTGTCTTGCAAGAGTATGGTTGTCTTGCAAGAGTATGGTTGTCTTGCAAGAGTATGGTTGTCTTGCAAGAGTATGGTTGTCTTGCAAGAGTATAGTTGTCTTGCAAGAGTATAGTTGTCTTGCAAGAGTATGGTTGTCTTGCAAGAGTATGGTTGTCTTGCAAGAGTATGGTTGTCTTGCAAGAGTATAGTTGTCTTGCAAGAGTATAGTTGTCTTGCAAGAGTATGGTTGTCTTGCAAGAGTATGGTTGTCTTGCAAGAGTATAGTTGACTTGCAAGAGTATAGTTGTCTTGCAAGAGTATAGTTGTCTTGCAAGAGTATAGTTGTCTTGCAAGAGTATAGTTGACTTGCAAGAGTATAGTTGTACTTGCAAGAGTATAGTTGTCTTGCAAGAGTATGGTTGTCTTGCAAGAGTATGGTTGTCTTGCAAGAGTATGGTTGTCTTGCAAGAGTATGATTGTCTTGGCAAGAGCGTGGTTGTCTTGCAAGAGTATAGTTGTCTTGCAAGAGTATAGTTGTCTTGCAAGAGTATAGTTGACTTGCAAGAGTATAGTTGTCTTGCAAGAGCTTGGTTGTCTTGCAAGAGTATAGTTGTCTTGCAAGAGTATAGTTGTACTTGCAAGAGTACTGGTTGTCTTGCAAGAGTATGGTTGTCTTGCAAGAGTATGGTTGTCTTGCAAGAGTATGGTTGTCTTGCAAGAGTATAGGTTGTCTTGCAAGAGTATAGTTGTCTTGCAAGAGTATAGTTGTCTTGCAAGAAGTATGGTTGTCTTGCAAGAGTATAGGTTGTCTTGCAAGAGTATAGTTGTCTTGCAAGAGTATGGTTGTCTTGCAAGAGTATGGTTGTCTTGCAAGAGTATGGTTGTCTTGCAAAAGTATAGTTGTCTTGCAAGAGCGTGGTTGTCTTGCAAGAGTATGGTTGTCTTGCAAGAGTATAGTTGTCTTGCAAGAGCGTGGTTGTCTTGCAAGAGTATAGTTGTCTTGCAAGAACGTGGTTGTCTTGCAAGAGTATAGTTGTCTTGCAAGAGTATAGTTGTCTTGCAAGAGTATAGTTGACTTGCAAGAGTATGGTTGTCTTGCAAGAGTATAGTTGTCTTGCAAGAGTATAGTTGTCTTGCAAGAGTATAGTTGTCTTGCAAGAGTATGGTTGTCTTGCAAGAGTATGGTTGTCTTGCAAGAGTATGGTTGTCTTGCAAGAGTATGGTTGTCTTGCAAGAGTATAGTTGTCTTGCAAGAGTATAGTTGTCTTGCAAGAGTATGGTTGTCTTGCAAGAGTATGGTTGTCTTGCAAGAGTATGGTTGTCTTGCAAGAGTATAGTTGTCTTGCAAGAGTATGGTTGTCTTGCAAGAGTATGGTTGTCTTGCAAGAGTATGGTTGTCTTGCAAGAGTATAGTTGTACTTGCAAGAGTATAGTTGTCTTGCAAGAGTATAGTTGTCTTGCAAGAGTATAGTTGACTTGCAAGAGTATAGTTGACTTGCAAGAGTATAGTTGTCTTGCAAGAGTATGGTTGTCTTGCAAGAGTATGGTTGTCTTGCAAGAGTATGGTTGTCTTGCAAGAGTATGATTGTCTTGCAAGAGCGTGGTTGTCTTGCAAGAGTATAGTTGTCTTGCAAGAGTATAGTTGTCTTGCAAGAGTATAGTTGACTTGCAAGAGTATAGTTGTCTTGCAAGAGCTTGGTTGTCTTGCAAGAGTATAGTTGTCTTGCAAGAGTATAGTTGACTTGCAAGAGTACGGTTGTCTTGCAAGAGTATGGTTGTCTTGCAAGAGTATGGTTGTCTTGCAAGAGTATGGTTGTCTTGCAAGAGTATAGTTGTCTTGCAAGAGTATAGTTGTCTTGCAAGAGTATAGTTGTCTTGCAAGAACGTGGTTGTCTTGCAAGAGTATAGTTGTCTTGCAAGAGTATAGTTGTCTTGCAAGAGTATAGTTGACTTGCAAGAGTATAGTTGTCTTGCAAGAGCTTGGTTGTCTTGCAAGAGTATAGTTGTCTTGCAAGAGTATAGTTGACTTGCAAGAGTATGGTTGTCTTGCAAGAGTATGGTTGTCTTGCAAGAGTATGGTTGTCTTGCAAGAGTATGGTTGTCTTGCAAGAGTATAGTTGTCTTGCAAGAGTATAGTTGTCTTGCAAGAGTATAGTTGTCTTGCAAGAACGTGGTTGTCTTGCAAGAGTATAGTTGTCTTGCAAGAGTATAGTTGTCTTGCAAGAGTATGGTTGTCTTGCAAGAGTATAGTTGTCTTGCAAGAGTATAGTTGTCTTGCAAGAGTATAGTTGTCTTGCAAGAGTATGGTTGTCTTGCAAGAGTATGGTTGTCTTGCAAGAGTATGGTTGTCTTGCAAGAGTATGGTTGTCTTGCAAGAGTATGGTTGTCTTGCAAGAGTATGGTTGTCTTGCAAGAGTATAGTTGTCTTGCAAGAGTATAGTTGTCTTGCAAGAGTATGGTTGTCTTGCAAGAGTATGGTTGTCTTGCAAGAGTATGGTTGTCTTGCAAGAGTATAGTTGACTTGCAAGAGTATAGTTGTCTTGCAAGAGTATAGTTGTCTTGCAAGAGTATAGTTGTCTTGCAAGAGTATAGTTGACTTGCAAGAGTATAGTTGACTTGCAAGAGTATAGTTGTCTTGCAAGAGTATGGTTGTCTTGCAAGAGTATGGTTGTCTTGCAAGAGTATGGTTGTCTTGCAAGAGTATGGTTGTCTTGCAAGAGCGTGGTTGTCTTGCAAGAGTATAGTTGTCTTGCAAGAGTATTGTTGTCTTGCAAGAGTATAGTTGACTTGCAAGAGTATAGTTGTCTTGCAAGAGCTTGGTTGTCTTGCAAGAGTATAGTTGTCTTGCAAGAGTATAGTTGACTTGCAAGAGTATGGTTGTCTTGCAAGAGTATGGTTGTCTTGCAAGAGTATGGTTGTCTTGCAAGAGTATAGTTGACTTGCAAGAGTATGGTTGTCTTGCAAGAGTATGGTTGTCTTGCAAGAGTATGGTTGTCTTGCAAGAGTATGGTTGTCTTGCAAGAGTATGGTTGTCTTGCAAGAGCATGGTTGTCTTGCAAAAGTATAGTTGTCTTGCAAGAGCGTGGTTGTCTTGCAAGAGTATGGTTGTCTTGCAAGAGTATAGTTGTCTTGCAAGAGCGTGGTTGTCTTGCAAGAGTATAGTTGTCTTGCAAGAGTATAGTTGTCTTGCAAGAGCGTGGTTGTCTTGCAAGAGTATAGTTGTCTTGCAAGAGTATAGTTGTCTTGCAAGAGCGTGGTTGTCTTGCAAGAGTATGGTTGTCTTGCAAGAGTATAGTTGTCTTGCAAGAGTATGGTTGTCTTGCAAGAGTATAGTTGTCTTGCAAGAGTATGGTTGTCTTGCAAGAGCGTGGTTGTCTTGCAAGAGTATAGTTGTCTTGCAAGAGTATAGTTGTCTTGCAAGAGTATGGTTGTCTTGCAAGAGTATAGTTGTCTTGCAAGAGTATAGTTGACTTGCAAGAGCGTGGTTGTCTTGCAAGAGTATGGTTGTCTTGCAAGAGTATGGTTGTCTTGCAAGAGTATAGTTGTCTTGCAAGAGCGTGGTTGTCTTGCAAGAGTATGGTTGTCTTGCAAGAGTATGGTTGTCTTGCAAGAGTATAGTTGACTTGCAAGAGTATAGTTGACTTGCAAGAGTATAGTTGTCTTGCAAGAGTATGGTTGTCTTGCAAGAGTATGGTTGTCTTGCAAGAGTATGGTTGTCTTGCAAGAGTATGGTTGTCTTGCAAGAGCGTGGTTGTCTTGCAAGAGTATGGTTGTCTTGCAAGAGCATGGTTGTCTTGCAAGAGTATGGTTGTCTTGCAAGAGCATGGTTGTCTTGCAAGAGTATGGTTGTCTTGCAAGAGCATGGTTGTCTTGCAAGAGTATGGTTGTCTTGCAAGAGTATGGTTGTCTTGCAAGAGTATAGTTGTCTTGCAAGAGTATAGTTGACTTGCAAGAGTATGGTTGTCTTGCAAGAGTATAGTTGTCTTGCAAGAGTTTAGTTGCAAGAGCGTGGTTGTCTTGCAAGAGTATAGTTGTCTTGCAAGAGTATAGTTGTCTTGCAAGAGTATAGTTGTCTTGCAAGAGTATAGTTGTCTTGCAAGAGTATGGTTGTCTTGCAAGAGTATAGTTGTCTTGCAAGAGTATAGTTGTCTTGCAAGAACGTGGTTGTCTTGCAAGAGCGTGGTTGTCTATCTACAGTGATCTTCTCTTCAATGAGGTAGTTTAAATAATCTGTGGCAGTTTATTTTATCTGCTCAAGTTTTTTATTTTGCCACTTAGACAATCATATCTAACAGTTTAAAAGTTTGCAGTGTTTGTTACTATGGTGATACAAACACACAGTATGGTAATTTATGATGTATATTTGATATTGTTATGTTACAATGATTAATGTTTGAATAGTACGACGGTCTCATGACAGGTTGAGTTGTAAGATGCTGATAATGGTGGAGATGTAGACTTCTGGAGCGACAGTGGATTGTAGTAAGTCCGTAGTGTTGCTTGTGGCCGCGACCTGGTGTTTGACTGCCGATGCTGTGATTTTGGGAACCCTCATATTCCTGTATATCTGACTGTTTTACCCTGGGTTGTTCGTAAATTGGTTTATGGGAAACTTGCCTGGTATCTCTCGGATGTCATTAGTATATCATGGAATCCCTGGGAATATGTCTCAGATGTTATTAGTGGTATGTGGGATTCCTGTAAATGTTATTTGTAGTACTGTATGTAGAATTCTTGGGTATAACTTGTATAACTGTTGAAGGATTTATGATATGGCTGCTACACATTTCTTGGTGTAGACTGCGCGGCTTGATCACATTTGTATAAAATGAGTGTAATAGTACCAGCCATTTTGTCTGTGGAGAGCCTCTTTGGCTCCCAGAGCTATTTATGTATTAGACCCTGGCATCGGTCAATTTGGATAAAGTTCTAGCCTACCGGGGACCACGAGCCAGAACCTGGCCCCCTCAGAGAGGCATGAGGAGCAATGGCCTATAGAAACCCCCGTGTGGTTGGAAGCATTCTTTGTCTGCCATCTACTGAGTTAGGCACCCAAAGGCAGGTGTCCCAAAAAGAGACCCCAACTAGTGAAACAAGTGCTACCTAAAACTGAACTGTGAAACAGAACTCCCCAATCTGAAAACAAGCAAACAAGCATGACGTCACACCCACCGCTGTGCCGCCTGTCTGCACAGCTTCCCCCCCCTCCCCTGGAGGGGGAAGGGGAAGCCCCAGACCCCGCGCCGGCTATCCACCTTCCATTCTGGCTTGTGGGCCCCAGTAGCTAGAACTCTATTCGAATTGACTGATGCCACAGTCTAATACATACACAGCAGCCCAGTATAGTGCCGGGAACCCTCTGGGACTCGCCCAGAAAGTGGGGTTTCATTACATTCAATGCTGTTTTTTTTTTTTTTTTGACTATATGATTACTCACAATAGGTTGATAAGTTATTACTGTTCTGTAAGTGTATGTGTAAGTGTATTTTGAAGAGTGACTGTCTTCCATTGGAATTGATGCCCTCTCACCCATCAAAACCACCACCACCCCTGGTGTGAGCACAGGAGCTTTTGCAGTCAAACTTGTGACACAGCTGTATTATAATGCAACAGTATCTTAGCTGCTGATAAATTCCTCCCTCTTTGTGGATGTGTATACAAAAATATAGTACTTATTAGTAATTATATGGTACATACTTAATTTCTGTAATTATACCGTGTACCTCTTGACAATATGGTACAATTGGTATACCATGCACCTCTTAACAGTATGGTACAATTGGTAATAGTCCTACCCTATATGAGGGTCAGCATAGGATGGATAAATTGTACCAGTTATGGTGTACCAAGTGCATCCTTTGGTACAGTATGGTATAATATGCTAATAAATCCTGTCTTTTCTGGGGTTAGGACATATAATTAGGGCATGCCTGGTGTCACTGTGACACATTAATCAGCAACCCTATTGAATTTATATACAGTTAATTGTACCAAGTGCTATTAGCATAAATGTGACACAATAGTGATTTATACATACACCATGTACGTCAGTCGGTGCACATAACGATGAATGTACACAATGATAAATAAATGGTACAACACCTGCCATGTCAATGGGACACTAAGAAGATACAGAGATTAGCTAATTGTGAAACATCCACAGCCTGAGGGTTCTACTAGCCTCATCCACGTCTGGGAAATGGAATATCTGTGACAGAATTAGGATGGCAGACAGCTTCACCTAACTTTCTACAACCCGTTCTCGCACTTGCTTATAGTCAATATTGGCGTTTTAATAAGTGCATATGTGACATACTAATTGATTGTGAATATTTTAGTTTACCTTGAAAAGCTTCATAGAAAACACCGACCTCACCTAACCTTCTTAGTATGTTAAGATAAGCATCTTATTGCTTCTTAATTACAATTATTACTTGACCTATACCGTTGATAGGTTAAGTAATTTCTTTTCCTTTAACTAAAACTTTATCATTTACTCAAAATAGGTTTGGTTGAGCAATTAAAAAACAAAGTTTCTCTTCTAATATCAATAAGGTTAATTCTTCTTTGTTACACACAGGTTGAGGATGGGGCTTTTTCCTTCTTGGGGAGAAACAACAGAAGTGGAGTTGCTTGGTAGTGTGCCAGCTGTAGTCAGGTAAAGTATAGCACTCACAGGTGAAGTGCAGATCTCATAGATGAAGCATAGTCTACTGGCTCAACATTGACGGTAGGCAGACACATGTTCCACCTGGAGTCCGCCAGAGCACGTGACAAGATTTGAAACATTTGGTCTTGATACTGCCGTCCGGCATTCTTATTCAATAACCCAGATTGTTACAACACACTGTGCACTTATCACCTGCAGCCTCAGGGAGGTTGATAGATTTTTCTGTTTTGTGGCTGGTTCTTTGGCCAGGGTGACAGTGTCCAGCGCCGGCTTGGTCAAGAGGTGCCAGGAGTTGGCGGGTCTGGAGGACTCCTGGTGTCCCATACATGGACATTGACGGTCACCCGGTCATCACAAGAAGTGTACACGTTACATGGACATTGACGGTCACCCGGTCATCACAAGAAGTGTACACGTTACATGGACATTGAAGTTCAAGCTGATATTAGGCAACTGACATGAGAACAAATCATTGTACAAAGCATTTCAAATTATTAAGGAAAACCTGCTTTAGAAAGGCCCCATGACCTATAAGCCGTACAAGCCATACTGGTGTTGAGTAAGTGATTTAGCACAAAATTCCCATCCACCAGTGTTACAATATATATGATGTCATATTAAACATGAGTTTCATAGGACTTTGCATGAGTTCTTTTCTGTATCTAAAATGTCTTATGGATTTATAAGGTATCCTTATAATGTAATATCCAAATAAGTTAAACTATAAAAGTGTGCAATTATATTGAAGAGTGAAGCCATATTCATGTTCAACTTCTAAATTACTTCAAACAAATAGAACATCAAGCAAGAACTATGCAAAGTCAGTCAGGAGAGAAACCACACAAATGTTCAGAGTGCCCAAAAGATTTTGGCAAAAAATCAAGTCTAGCAATACATATGAGAGTTCATACGGGGGAGAAACCATATCAGTGCTCCAAGTGTCCGAAAGCCTTTTCACAAATATCCCATCTAACAAAACATTTGACAATTCATACAGAAGTAAGGCCGTATAACTGTTCACAGTGTCTAAAGGACTTTAAACAAAAATCCGCCCTAGATACACACATGAAAGTTCATTCCGAAGAGAAACCATTTTGGTGTTCAGTATGTTTGAAGGGCTTTAAACACAAATTAAATCTAATGACGCATAAGAGAGTTCATACAGGAGAGAAACCATACCAGTGCTCAGAGTGTCTAAAGGAATTTTCACAAAAATCGCATTTAGAAGCACATGCAAGAGGTCATAGAGGAGAAAAACCATATCAGTGTTCAGAGTGTAAAAATGTGTTTACACAAAAATCACATCTAGAAATACATATGAGAGTTCACACAGGAGTGAGACCATATCAGTGTTCTGTGTGTTCAAAAGATTTTTCACAAAAATCAAGTCTAACAGCACATATGAGAATTCATACAGGAAAGAAACCATATCAGTGCTTGGAGTGTCTAAAAGGCTTTTCTCAAAAATCACATTTAGTAAAACATATGAAAGTTCATACAGGTGAGAAACCCTATCAGTGCTCAGAGTGTTTAAAAACATTTTCACAAAAATCATATTTATCAACGCACATGACAATTCATACAGGAGATAAACCACATCAGTGCTCAGTGTGTTTAAAGGCCTTTTCACAAAAATCACGTCTAATAACCCACATGAAAGTTCACACACGTCCAAATCCATATCGGTGTTCAAAGTGCACACAAGACTTTCCTCGAAAGTCATATTTAATAACGCACATGACCTCTCATTCTGGAGAAAAACCTTGTTGACTTTTTCAGTCTTAAAATATTTTTAAACATGTTTTATAAAATTGTATGCAATTGAGTGGTATGGCAAGGCATCAGTATACTGCTGTTGTATTGGTAATAACAACCACTCTCAAAATATTTTGGTTACTATTTATATCGGCTACTGCTAGCCAACACTAATGGGAAAACTTCTTGCTAACATTCTTGTTGAAAGTTGCTAGCTATTATTCATCTCACATGTTATTTATTTATTTATTTATATACAAGAAGGTACATGGGGTTGTGAATGTGTTGGTGTTCTCACATTCTGGCAAAGTCACTAATACACACAGTACTGTACTTTGGGCAGGTTATGTGAAATGTCACCTTGAAGCTGCGTGTCATGAAAAACAGATGTAATAAGAAACAGAAACAAAGAGCAGACTGACAGAGGGGAGGGGGGGGGGAGGATCTAAATATGAATCTACATGCAACTAGCTACGTTAAATTAATGACTCCAGGTTGAAGCTTGCAGACAGTCACAGCCTCTGGCAGGAAGAAGTATTTGGGTAAAGATTCCTTTCCCTTGATATGTCTGTTCACCTAGCAGTAAACAGGTACTGGGAGTTAGACAATTGTTATGGGCCACAACAGGTAGGTAGGTATACATCTTAGGGAAGGTCAGTAATGGCCTTTCCTCAATAAGCTTAACAGGCATCCTAGCCACGACAATGGAAACAAAACACTGAAGTAGGTAAACACAAAATGCACCATTGCCACCAGAAGGGATGAATTTCTTCCTCTCAGTATATGCTGATGATGCAAAAAATTGTGAGAAAGAAATATAATGAAAGACTGCAAAAAACTACAGGAGGACCTGGACAAAATGAAAGTATGGTATCTCAAGTGGCTACTAAAGTTCAAGTGAAGCAAGTGCAGAGTAATGAAGCTGGATACTGGGTATGGAAGGCCAGACACATTGGGGAGGAAACTTTCCTTGAATCTGCCAGTGATTCAAGACTCGAAGGCAGGTATTTCACCGAACTTATCACCAGAAGCACATATCAGATAAATGCATACAAAGTTATACAGAACAGCGGCTAATAGAACTGCCTTTAGTATTTGAAGAAAGTGTTTCAAGATCTTATATACTATTCATATCGAGATGAATTCTGTAATATGCCCTTCTTGTAAGTTACCAGGAAAGACCTAAGGAGATAAATCTTATGTCTCTAAAAGAGATAAGAAACACATAAGGGTTCTACCCTTATTCATAATAAGGCTAGACATTATAACCACATACAAAATGCTCAGGGAAACAGAGCAGAGCAGACAAGGACGGACAATGAGCCACAGAGACATTAGAAACAATTTGTTCAGTTTCAGAATGCTGAAGAAATGGAATGTGCCAAGAAGTGAAGTGTTGGAGAGAAACTCTATTCACAGCTCTAAATGTAGATATGACAGTCACATAGGCTCTGAAACTTATATGCTGATCAGTTAAAGGTCAAGAGGTGGGCTTCAAAGCCAAAGCTTATCTCTCGCAAGAACAATTAGGCGAGTACACAAACACAGAGAGCACATATCAAATCGACTCAAATCAAAAGTTTATTCAGGTAAACGTACATACATAAAAGATGAGTTACAAAATAATGGATTTATAGATAGAGCTAGTACATGTTATGCCTAAAGCCACTAATACGCACAGCGTTTCGGGCAAGTAACAAGAGAGTAACGCAGTGTTTGTTAACCAGAGTCAGGTTACTGTGTCCAGTACTGAAACCTGCTCTAGTTGGATGCAGTACTCGATCTTATTTAATGGCCAACCCATAACCATTGTGTGGACAGTGGCAAAACAACCCAGAGACTCGTGACACGTTCAGGAGCTGGTCCCCAAAATTGGTCAATGCAAGTTGTGATACAGGTGTACTAGTTGTAGGATGGGTTGAGTTATAGACTGGGATTGCACAGGTTGTTTGTATGCTCATTATACAGCATGGAGCTCACACCTTTAACTGCAGACTTTGCCCCCTAGGCTGTTTGCAGTGTTTGTAATTGTCAACGACTGGCATCTGTGCCTGTGTTCCTGCTTCGTCTAGCCTTCAGGAGCCAATAAACCCTTTGAAGTTTTCAGAGAGTTTAAGGACTATCACTATGATTCTGCCCCCCCCTCACTGGGTGACAGTTTGAAGAGTGTGCCTCACTTTCCATATATTCTTCCAGTGGCCAGTCTTACTGCCTCCACCCCCCTCCTTGTTTAGCTCGTTGATGCCGTGAGGGGGGCTTAGTGAGCGGCTGCCGGAGTGTGATGCTCCTTGGGGTAGTCCTCTGTCCTTTTGTAGCCTTGTGCTCCTGCTGCTGTCCTCTCTAATTGTGCTGAACGACTTTTCCTTTTCCTTCTGTTTCGTTTTTCTCCCCCCTCTTCTCCTATCTCCTCCCTCCTATCTCCTACTTCCTGCCGACCTTTTGCTTGTTTTGGTTATTCCTTTGGACTTCTTCTATTTTGACGCCCGGGTGCTTGAGGAGGCATACTCTTGCACCCGTAGAACTGTAGTACCCAACGTCGAGAGCGAGGGGAACCTTTCATTGTCAATCCTCCTTTCGTCACTGAACCCGATCTCGACGGACTGATGGTTCTTAAGGTGGCGTTTGTGGGGCATATACTCACGACGCACCCCTAGGAGGCCTCGACATGATCGGCGATAGCTTCTTGTTGGGTGTCCTGCTTCTAATTGTGGCTCCATGGTGGGTGTGGGGGGGCACATTCGTGAATGAATTTTTTTCTTTCGTACTCGTGTCGAATTCTGTTTCTCCTTTACCTACTCAGGCTCGTGGGGTGGGCGACCAAGCCCCTAAGTCGGTCCGTGTTGGAAGACCGGGCTCTGTAGCCTCCGCTGCATTGGGCCCCGACCTTGCTCCTCTTTTGGCCTCTCTGACTACTCCCCTCGGCTCCTCTCCCTCCTTTGTGGTTGGGTCGAGCCCCAAGCCCCCAGTGGTGACTACCTCATCCCCTGGCGCGGCTCAGTCTCTAGTTGTGACTACTGAGCCTTTTAACCCCTCTCTCTCTGGGGGTTCTCAACGCCGTCCTCGACACGGTCGCACTCGCTCGATTCCTTCCCGTTCTGATGCCTATCAAGCCTTGTTTGGTCCCGCTTCGTGGGCCAAATACTTTGATCTCCTCCCTCTTGATTCTGCGCCTCCTGACAATTTCTCCCTTCATAGGCACCTTGTTGATTCCGTAGATGCCTCTGTTACCTTCAACTCCACTCGTCTCGGTACACGTGTCATTGCTGTTCCTTCTCAGGATGCGGCCTCTCACTTGGCTGCTTTATCCTGCCTTGGAGAAACCCCTGTTCGGGTCTCCAAGAACGCTCGGTTGAATGCCAGTGTTGGCACTATTCTCCTTCCGCCCCATGTTGCAACCGGTGTTCAGAATCTGCAGGACTATCACGATGATATTCAGCATATCCTTGAGGCCTGGGGCCATTCTGCCCTCCAGGTAGATACGTCTACTTGTTCCCCTCGTGGTCGTCGCAGTCAGCCCCTTCGGGTTGTGAAGATTACTTTTGATGGTAGGACCCTTTCGCCCTCTGTCATTCTTGCTGGTGCCAGATGCTCTGTCCAGGAGGACATTCCCTCTCCTCAGCTCTGTAATAAGTGCTGGAGGTTTGGGCATGGTGCCCCCTGCTGCTCTGGAACTGTCTCTTTCTGTCCTTTGTGTGGGGGGCGAAGGTTACTCTAAGTCGGAGTGCACTTCTTCCCAAGCTCGCTGCCTCAATTGCGGTGAGGCCCACCCTGCCTTCTCCCGTACGTGTATACATTACAAGCTTGAGGCAGCCGTCCTCAACTTGAAGCACCGGAAGCGTTTATCTTTTCCTGAGGCGAGGCGCCATGTTCGCCGACTCCCGCCTTATGCTAACGTCGCTTATGCTTGTGTCTTGCTCTCTTCCTCTCTTCGTCCTTCCCACCTTCCTCAGACTCACAACCGTTTCCGGGCCTTGGACCTTGATACGCCGCTGCCCCCTCCTCTGTTCCTTTGAGTTCTGTCCCAAAGGGTCCCCCTCCTGGTCCTCTGTCTGGGGTTCCCCTTCTTTCTGCCCGGTCTGTCATGTCTCCTGTGTCTTCTTCCTCGTCTCCCTCCAATCCTCCTTCCCATCCTTCTCCTCCGTCTATTGGCTCTCCTCGCCGCCTGTCGGTGCGGGCTGATGTCCATCGCTCTCCCAATGGCCGTCATGTGTGCTCTCATTCAGCTTCTCCTGTTAAGACGCTGGAATCTGTTGCCAGTACGTAGTTGCTGGGACACCTGTCTCTTTAAGTCAGAAGCATGAGCCTGGCTCCTCTCCTTCCTCCTCCCTGGCGAGTAAGAAGGCTTCGCTTTCTTCCTCGGTCCCTACTTCTGACTCTCTTGCTCCTTTCCCTCCCATTTCGGTGGTTGCGCCCCCTGTTCCTGCTATGGAGGTTTCTTTGGCCCCCGCTTCCCTCTCGGTTGCTGCCCTTGCTGAGGTGCGCTCCCCTCTTTCTACTCCTCTTCCTGCTGCTGTCCTTGACTGCTCCACTCGGTTGTCTCCTCCTCCTCCAGAGCCCGCCCGTCCACCTCTGGTCTGTTCTCTCGCGTCCTTTCCTCAGTCTTTGATCAGTTTATCCATGCCCCCTAACCCTGACTTTGCTGACCCTGATCCCGACCCTGATCTTCTTTAACGTGCTATGTTCCTCTTTCGCCTTTGTTTCTTCCTTGTTCTCTGTTGTTGTCCTTTCTTTTCACGTCGATGTCTATTCTTCAATGGAACGTTTGGGGTTATTATGCCAATTTCCTTGAACTCCAACTTCTGATTTCGCGGTTTTCACCCCTTTGTGTCTGTCTCCAGGAGCCGATGCTTGGTGCTCGTCCTGGTCGCTTTCATGGCTATTCCTTTCTCTCCCCCCCCCCCTCCCCCGGCTGTTGCTGGGGCTCCTAACTCTTTTGCTCTCTTGATTCGTTCTGATGTTCCCTTTGTCCCCTTACTTTTTCCTTCGCCTCTCCAATGTTCTGCTGCTCGTATCTTTGTGAGGAAATGGTACACCATTTGTTCCATTTATCTTCCCCCGAGTGTCCCGCTTTCTCTTCCTGATCTGAAACACCTACTGGACTCCTTACCGGAGCCTGTGCTTCTGCTGGGTGATTTCAATTGTTATCATTCCCTTTGGGGTGATATTCTGACGAACACCCGGGGTCGCCTTCTTGAGCCGTTTCTCCTCTCTTCTTCCCTTTCTCTTCTGAATTCTAGTGAGCCCACACATTTGGACTCTCGGACTCGCACCCTTTCCTGTCTTGATCTTTCTCTTTGCTCGTCTTCTCTTTACTTAGATTTCATGTGGCAGGTTCTTGATGACCTCCATGGCAGTGACCATTTCCCCATCCTTGTTACCTTTATCTCTTTTCACCCTCCCCTTTCCTTCCCTAGGTGGCAGTTTGCTAAGGCGGACTGGAACCTATTTACCTTCAGTGCTGCTCTCTCTGACCTCTCCCTTCTGCCTTTCCCTTGCTCTCTCCTCCTTTTTCACGACACTGTCTTCGACGCTGCCCTCTGCTCTATTCCTCGCTCTTCCTCTCGGGGTCCAAGGAAGTGCGTTCCCTGGTGGAATGCAGACTGTGCTTGGGCTGTCCGCTGTAAGCGTGCAGCCTGGAAGAGGCACCGCCGTTGGGAGACGGCCGATTCTTTTCTTCGATGACCCGTAGGGCCATCCTTATTGCTAAACGTGAATGTTGGGCATCTTATGTCTCCACCATTACGTCCGAAACTCCTCTGCTACAGATCTGGAAGCGTATCCGCAAGATAGCGGGTAAATTCGTTCCCGATGTTTCACCAGTCCTTCACCTCCGTGGTACTCTTGTGGCGGACCCGTTGCAGGTCGCTACTGAACTAGGTTCCCACTTTTCTTCTGTTAGCTCTGGTCTTCATCTTCCCCAATCTTTCCTTTTTCGTAAACCTGTCCTTGAGTCTCGTCCTTTAGATTTCTGCACTCGTCTTCGACTTCCCTATAACGATCCCTTCTCTCTCTCTGAACTTCGTTTTGCCCTGGCCCTCTGCAGTTCTACGGAGGCGGGCTCCGATGGCATTCATTATGAGATGCTTTGCCATCTCCCTCCGTGCACGTCTCAGTATTTACTGAGTCTGTATAATCGAATCTGGGAGTCGTCGTCAGTCCCTGAGGACTGGCTCGATGCCGTTGTCCTCCCTGTTCACAAACCAGGGTCTCTGTTAACATCCCCTGAGGACTTTTGCCCTATTGCCCTCACAAGTTGTGTCTGCAAACTCTTTGAACGTATGGTTAACGTTCGTCTGATGGGGTTCCTGGAACACCACCACCTCCTCTCCCCTTCTCAATTTGGCTTCCGCAAGTGCTGCAGCACAACAGATGTCCTGGTGAACTTGGAGGTCTATATTCGTACTGCTTTTGCTGCGAAGACCTCTGTTGTTGCTGTCCTTTTTGACATGGAAAAGGCTTACGACACCACTTGGCAGTATCATATTCTATCCCAGCTTCATTCATTTGGCCTTCGTGGTCGTCTCCCTCTCTTTCTCCGCAGCTTCCTCTCTCGTTCCTTTCGGGTGCGCCTTGGTACCGCTCTCTCTGCCTCTTTTCAGCAATACGAAGGTGTGCCCCAAGGTAGGGTTCTGAGCACTACTCTTTTTCTGGTTGCTCTCAATGGTCTTCTTTCCTCTCTTCCTTCAGGCGTCTTCTCCGCTCTCTATGTCGATGATCTTACCCTTTGCTGTCAGGGTGATGATTCGCCTCTCCTTCAACGCCGGCTTTAACTTGCGATTGTTGCCGTGTCGTCTTGGGCCACCGATCATGGCTTCAAGTTCTCAGCTACTAAGACTTGTGCCATGACTTTTACTTGGAAATTGGTCGTTCTTCGTCCCTCTTTGTCACTTTATGGTCATCCCCTTGAGTACAAAGATTCCACGAAGTTTTTGGGGTTATTCCTTGACACTCGTTTGTCTTGGTCTCCCCATATCTCTTACCTCCGTGTTGAGTGCTCTAAGGCCCTTACCCTCCTTCGGGTATTATCCCATACTTCTTGGGGAACGGATAGGCGCGCACTCCTAATTTTACATTCCTCTCTCGTCCTGTCTAAGCTCGATTATGGTTGCCCTGCTTACTCGTCTGCTTCTCCTTCTACTCTTCGCCGTCTTGATGCTTTGCACCATACTGGGTTGCGCCTCAGTTCTGGTGCCTTTCGTTCGACTCCTGTCCTCAGCTTGTATGTTGACACTGGCTTCTTATCTCTCCAGGACCGCCGAGATCGCTACTGTCTTCGCTATCTTGCGCGGTTCTTGCAACATCCTTCCTCTCGCCTCTGTCGTGCTTTAACATTTACCCCTCCTGCGGTTCCTGTTCCTCTTCACCACCTCCCCTTCTTTCTGTCCGGCTATCTCACTTACAGGATTCTCTTTCCGTTCGTATTTATAATGTTTCTCCTCATGTTGTTCCTTCTTTAACTCTGTGGAGAGTCCCCCTTCCACAGTTTTGTACATCCTTGACCCACATCACTAAAGCTTTTACCCCTCCTACGGTTCTAAAATGCCTTTTCCTTGAGCACTTTTCTTCTCACCCCCCACTTCGTTTCCGTCTTCACCGATGGGTTTAAGTCTGCGGACGGTGTTGGTTACTCTGTTGTTTTTCCTGATTGCACTTATATGTGCCGCTTACCTCCGGAGACTAGCATCTTCACAGCGGAGCTTTATGCAATTCTCTATGCTTTTCATCTCCTGCTTTCTCGTTGTCAATTTTCCTTTGTAGTTGTTGTTGACTCTCGTAGTGCCCTCATGGCTCTTGGGTCCTTTAATCCGGTTCATCCAGTGGTTGTCGAGATCCAGCATTGGCTGTTTCTTGTTCACAGTGAATTTAAGTCGGTTGAGTTTTGTTGGGTTCCCAGCCATATTGGTGTGTCTTTAAATGAGCGTGCGGATGCTGCCGCCAGAGAAGCTGTCCGCTCTTGTCCCATCTCTCATAAAGGTATTCCTTATTCCGACTTTTACCCGGTTATCCATTCCTCTATCCTTACCAATTGGCAGGCTTGTTGGTCGTCTGTTACTGGTAACAAATGACTGGTTTGTTTGGTAACAAACTACGTACTCTTAAAAGTTGTGTGTCCTCGTGCTGTCCTCCTACCACCGTAACCGGCGATGGGAAATGGCTCCGGCGAGGTTGTGGATTGGCCATACTCGCTTAACTCATTATCACTTGATGGAGCGCCGCCCTGCTCCTTATTGTCCTAATTGCATTGTCCTCGCTTATGGTCGTGCATATCCTTGTTGAATGTCCTGACTTCCGGGACGAGCGTATTTCTTGTTTCCCGACCGACCCCCGCGGTCGCTTGTCTCTCGATCGTATTCTTGGTGACTCGGATACTTTTGATATCGTTTGCCTTATGCGTTTCTGTTCTCGTATTGGCATCCTTGGTGATATTTAGCACCCTCTGATTATCCCGCACTTTTGATGGTGCTACATAGCCTTCCCAGTTTGGTGCCTTCTGTTAATAATTACTTACTTACTGCCTCCAGCATGCCGCCTGTTAGGTAAGGAATGCATTCCTCCCTGAGGCCTTCAGTGTTTGTGGTCTTTGGATCTCCGTTTTAGCTGGGCCTCCTCCTAGGGACTCATCACGTGGCTGCTGCTTTACAGGCCAGGTTTGTCCCTATACATAGCCTGTGGTTTAACATCACTGTGGTTGCTGCAGGGTCAGCCCTTTAGTCATTTCAGGATCCAATCTTAAGAGCAGTTGATGTTTTCTACTTGCTAAAATTTGCTGCCATTTTTACTTTTGTGGGCCCAGCTGGTGTTGTTTAGCAGAGCCAGGGGCCCTCTTCCTTTGCTCCCGGTTCTGAAGCTCCTGAGGGTTTTGGAGTCTGGGAGGTGATGAGCATTTTAGCTTTGTATGGTCCCATCTTGAGATAGCCCCTTCCACTTGAATAGCTGAGGTAGTTGAACTCCTGCTTCCTGCCAAGGATCCAGTGCCTTCTGTTTCTCAGGGGAGTTTTACGGCCACAAATCCTTCCCTTTGGGAAGACGTTTCTATCTTATGGCTCTCGGCTCTGCTGCAGTGCCCAGTGTATCAGCCAGTGTATCTGGCTGACTCATCTTGCCAACTCATGGTGCAACGGTGAGTGGGCCTTCCGATTAGTGCCCTATGACCTACAGTGAAGATAGTCCTCAACTCCCTCCTTTGGTATTTGGAGTCCGGGGCCGGCAGTTTACTACTTGGCTCCTGCTCTCGCACAGTGGTTGGGGAATGCAGTGGTCAAGCCAATTCCCTGCTCTGTAGTGTGTGTCCCAGTTGTTCTCGGTCCCCAAGTAGGACTCGCCAAACCCACAGTACATTATCGACCTTTCGTGTTTGAATCACTTCATTCCTTGTCCAATTTTCTGCAAGACCACCTTAGCTCAGATTTGCCTGGTATTGCAGGCAGATTCCTGGCTGGTGTCCCTGGACCTTGGGAATGCCTATTAGCATGATTCTATTCATCCCTGGTTCAGGGACTGATTCAGTTTGGTGGTGGAGCATCAGGGACTCCTGTTTGACTTGAATCTGGCTGCTCTGACATTGACGAGGTTAGTGCATGTAATGGTCACCTTTGGATGCTAGGGGTTCAGTACCTTAGCTTACCTCAGTAGCTGGGTGGGGTGGGCTTCCAGCCAGTCCACATGCTTGCCAAGGATATGGTTCTTTCCCATCTTGC
>NC_091154.1:11295325-11305266 GCF_040958095.1 Procambarus clarkii
TGAATGGAAGTGATTGTAGAAAGCCTATTGGTCCATATTTCTTGATGCTTCTATATTGGAGCGGAGTCTTGAGGTGGGTAGAATATAGTTGTGCATTAATTGGCTGTTGATTGCTGGTGTTGACTTCTTGATGTGTAGTGCCTCGCAGACGTCAAGCCGCCTGCTATCGCTGTATCTATCGATGATTTCTGTGTTGTTTACTAGGATTTCACTGGCGATGGTTTGGTTGTGGGAAGAGATTATATGTTCCTTAATGGAGCCCTGTTGCTTATGCATCATTAAACGCCTAGAAAGAGATGTTGTTGTCTTGCCTATATACTGGGTTTTTTGGAGCTTACAATCCCCAAGAGGGCATTTGAAGGCATAGACGACGTTGGTCTCTTTTAAAGCATTCTGCTTTGTGTCTGGAGAGTTTCTCATGAGTAGGCTGGCCGTTTTTCTGGTTTTATAGTAAATCGTCAGTTGTATCCTCTGATTTTTGTCTGTAGGGATAACGTTTCTATTAACAATATCTTTCAGGACCCTTTCCTCCGTTTTGAGCTGTGGAAAAGAAGTTCCTGTAAAATAGTCTAATAGGGGGTATAGGTGTTGTGTTAGTTGTCTCTTCAGAGGTTGCATGGCGTTTCACTTTCCTTCTTATGATGTCTTCGATGAAACCATTGGAGAAGCTGTTGTTGACTAGGACCTGCCTTACCCTACAGAGTTCTTCGTCGACTTGCTTCCATTCTGAGCTGTGGCTGAGAGCACGGTCGACATAAGCGTTAACAACACTCTCCTCTTGTACCTGTCTGGGCAGTCGCTGTTGGCATTTAGGCACATTCCTATGTTCGTTTCCTTAGTGTAGACTGCAGTGTGGAAACGTCCGCTCTTTTCCATGACTGTTACATCTAGAAAGGGCAGCTTCCCATCCTTCTCCATCTCGTAAGTGAAACGCAGCACGGAACTCTGCTCAAATGCCTCCTTCAGCTCCTGCAGATGTCTGACATCAGGTACCTGTGTAAAAAGTCGTCAACATACCTGCAGTATATGGCCGTTTCAAGTTCATGTCGACTAAGACTTTTTGCTCGATGGTACCCATGTAGAAGTTTGCAAACAGGACACCTAGGGGAGAACCCATGGCGACCCCATCTACTTGCTTATACATGTGCCCATCCGGGGTCAAGAAGGGTGCCTCTTTAGTACAAGCTTGGAGTAGTTTCCTTAGAATATTTTCTGGTATGTCAAGAGGAGTACAGGCCGGATCACGATACACTCTGTCGGCTATCATCCCGATTGTCTCGTCCACAGGTACGTTGGTAAACAGTGATTCTACGTCCAACGAGGCTCTTATCCCTGTGGCCCGTGTGCCCCACAGTAAGTCAACAAATTCCTTTGGAGACTTCAAGCTGAAGGCGCAAGGGACATAAGGAGTCAGCAGGCCGTTGAGTCGCTTCGCCAGATTGCCAGTTATGCCCCTTATGTGTAGCGGAAGCGAATTGAACAGTCTCGGGCCTCTGATGTTGAATGAGTTCTCTCTCAGAGTACCTGTTGCACCTCCGCTTTTCAACGGGGGTATTCTGCACATCCTGCCATGTCTTCTGGTCTCATGTGATGTTATTTCTGTGTGCAGGTTTAGGACCAGCCCCTCTAATATTTTCCACGTGTAAATTATTATGTATCTCTCTCGCCTGCGCTCAAAGGAGTACAGATTTAGGCTCTTTAGTCGGTCCCAATAGTTTAGGTGTTTTACTGAGTGGATTCTAGCAGTAAAGGATCTCTGCACACTCTCCAGGTCAGCAATTTCTCCGGCTTTGAAAGGGGCTGTCATTGTGCAGCAGTACTCCATTCTAGAGAGCACAAGCGTTTTGAAAAGTGTCATCATCGGTATAGCATCTCTAGTGTGAAAAGTTCTTGTTATCCAACCTGTCATTTTTCTTGCAGTTGTGACGGATACTTTATTGTGTTCTTTAAAGGTAAGGTCTTCCGACATGAGTACACCCAGATCCTTTACATTGCCTTTACGTTCTATGTTATGATTTGCCTGAGTTTTGTACGTGGTTTCCGTTTTTATATTTTCATTTTTTCCAGAGCGCATGAGCTGGAACTTATCTTCGTTAAACACCATATTATTTTCTGTAGCCCATAGAAAGACCTGATTTACATCTGACTGGAGGTTTGCCGTGTCCTCTATGTTGCCTACTCTCATGAAGATCCTAGTGTCATCTGCAAAGGATGATACAGTGCTATAGGTTATGTTCTTGTCTATGTCCGATATGAGGATGAGAAAAAGTACTGGAGCAAGCACAGTACCCTGGGGGACTGAGCTCTTCACGGTTGATGGGCTGGATTTTATTTTGTTAACTATTACACATTGGGTTCTGTTTGTCAGGAAATTGTAGATCCATCTGCCTATTTTTCCGGTAATTCCTTTTGAACGTATTTTATGTGCAATAACGCCATGGTCACATTTATCAAAAGCTTTTGCGAAATCTGTGTAAATTACATCAGCGTTTTGTTTGTCTTCCATAGCATCTAATGCCATATCATATTGGTCCAGCAACTGCGACAGGCAAGAGCGCCCTGTTCTGAAACCATGTTGTCCGGGGTTATGGAGATGCTGTGATTCCATGTATTTTGTGATCTTACTTCTTAGCACTCTCTCAAAATTTTTTATAATGTGCGATGTTAGTGCTATCGGTCTGTAATTTTTTGCCTCTGCCTTATTTCCTCCTTTATGAAGTGGTGCTATCTCTGCTGTTTTTAGTATATCAGGAATAACGCCAGTATCTAGGCTTTGTCTCCACAGAACGTGGAGGGCCTGCGATAATGGTTTTTTACAATTCTTGATGAATATGGGGTTCCAAGAATCCGGGCCTGGTGCAGAGTGCATAGGCATACTGTTTATGGCTTCTTCAAAATTCAGTGGGGATAGTGTAATAACAGCAACAGCAACCTAGTGTAATAACAGCAACAGCAACCTAGTGTAATAACAGCAACAGGAGTATGTTGGGAGGAGCCATTTTGGCGAGGGATGTGGCGTCGTACTTGTAGCGTTGTCTGCTGCCTGCTGTGTGATTTCTCATGCAGTGTATGGTGGCCACTGTGCTGTTTGGACACAATACCAGCTTACTTGCATAGTTATGATGAATAAAACATGTAGATACATATACATTATGTGTTTAAATAGTGTAATAAAAACAATAATAGTATGATGGGAGGAGCAATGTTGGCGAGTAAGGTGTAAGGAGTGAGGTGTTGGAGAGTGAGGGAGGGCTGGCTGGGTGTGGCAGCTCACACTCGCGGAGTTCTGAGTGTGTTGATGGTGAATGTATACAGTGTGTGATAGAGTATAGTGTGTAAATATGTTGTAAATATACATAAATGAACATGAAACATTGGATATAAGAGCAATATATGTGGACACATTTATGACATGTATAACAGTGTCTTGGGACAGTACGGATGTTCTACTGCCATAATATTGTGTACATGTTCATTATATTGGCAAGAAAAAACAAAACAAATGTATTTGGAAATGTACGCAAAAAATGAACAAAAAGATATTTGTGGCAACTCGCACATGTTGAAGCTGGTGGGCGACTGGCTTCAGGAGTCTGAAGCCAGTCGCCATGGATTTAATGGTCGCCATAGGCGACCATTAAATCGTGACTTACACACCATTTTCCGGACCCAATTGCAACCAAAGTAGGTACAATTTCGATTTTTTTTTCATATCTGTGATCAGGGAAGGGTATTTAACATTTTCAAAAACAAAATAAATTTTTGCCAAAAATTTATTTCCTGCGCACAGGGGGGGGGGGGGGGGGGTTGCCGTATTTGGAAGGTGTGCAGCACAGTGGTTAACCCTCAAACCGCACATATCATATATAAATGATATCAGTGACAAAACCGAAACCGCGCACATCATTTATATATGATTTCGTGTCTAGCGCTATAATTTAAACGCCCCGCCTGGGATAGGGGCAGCTATAGTACAGCCACGATCGATAGTTGCCAGATGCCACCTAGAAAAAAAATTCAGGCCAACATTCTTGGGTGTTACAGTGTCAGTATTGAGCAAGCCACCAAGGCTGGCGCACGCAGCATGAGCTCACAGCACCGCTGTTCAGCTTGTGACCACAGCATTGCCTACAAATACCATAATATAAATGATACTGCTATTATTTAGCAGTGATAGTATTACTGAAGCCCCCTGACTGTGATAAAACTGACCAGGATTCTGATAATAGCAGGAGTGTGGTGATATTTAGCGCTGTGCTCCATGTAGGGAGGAGCAAGGCTGTGGAGGGAGGGTTGTGGCGTCGTTTTCTGACTGTGTGTGGCCACCATTTATTGACTGCACTCACCATACCAGCTTAGTGGTTCGCTATGGTGAACACAAATGTAGATACTTATATATAACGTGTGTATAGTGTGAGATAACAGCGAGAGGAGTAGGTTGGGAGCCGCCATTTTGGTGAGGGAGGAGCGTCGTCTGCACGACTTGGCATGTTGTTTACTGATGGCCACTATGGTCTTTGGGCACGATACCAGCTTATTTGTACAGGTATGGTGAATAAAACAGGTAGATACTTATATATAATGTGTGTATATAGTGTAATAACACCACAAACAATATTGTTGGAGGACAAATATTAGTGCGTCTGGCCTTGAGGGCAGCCGCCGATCAGCTGACTGTGTGAGTAGCTACGTCTTTGTGCCTTTACTCACCATACAAGCTTAGATGTACAGTTATGGTGAACAAAACATGTAAATACGTATATATAACGTTTGTGTATAGTGAATAAATACAGAAACAGTATTGTGGGAGGTGAATGAGGGTGAGTGAGGTGGTGTTGAGGGAGGAAGTGGCAGTGAGTGGCTCGCTGATGTTTGGCGGTCACTCCTCGTTGCTTTTTGACTCACAAGACCAACTTAGTAGTTCGTTATGGTGTACAAAACATGCAGATACTTGTATATAACCTGTGTATGTAGTGTAACAACAGTAAAACTATTTGTTTATTGTTTTATGAACATAATAATTGAATCACTAATATGCACACCATAATTTTGAGTACAGCGATGGTTCACACATTTTATAATATAAATATACCACAATTCACTGTATGGAATAATATTACTGCAAAAAAACTAAGAAAAAATCAATCGGAGACATTGAAATAATTAGGTAATAATATATTTGTGGCAACTGCCGTCTGACAGCTCGGGCGGAGTAGACCTCGTCTAGCGAAGGCTCTGCCAACGTCCCTTTTTTGCCACACTTCCCTACCCTATTGCGGCTAACATATGCCACCTACGATTTTTTGTTATTTTTTCCGTGATCAGGGAACAAAAATGAACACTTCTATAAGACGAAAGAATTTTTTGGATTTTTTTTTGTTGCACCTGTGGGTGTGAATTCCATTTGGGCCCCTAGCGGTTTGAGGGTTAAGGAGGGCCCTACATCTACTTAGAACTGTTCTACCCTGCCAAGAATTTTTATCAACTACTTATCTTTATGGATTTTGGGGAGGTTATATAGTGCTGAGATTTTAGTGACAAAAGCTAAGAGCCTGTCTCTTGCTTTTGCTTCTGTGTGTGTAAAGTTTTCCCATATGTTTTCATGAGGGTAGTATCCCTACACCCCACGGGGACAGAGAAGGTCTAGACTCCACAGACAGAGTGTGTGTGATTGTGAGATGCCCATCTCACTAAGCTGGGCACCTCACCTCATGTTATATCACATTATATCATTACCTCAATTATATCAGTGTACACTGCAATCGTCCATCTGGTAAGTGAGACGTTACTTATAGTTGTATAATGTCCCATTCCCAGTGTCTTAATAAATGTATTGCACATACTGAGATCGTTTGATTCAGTTTCTCCAATTCCAAAATATGGTGCTGGCCGCAAGTGTTTACTCTTGTGTTTGAGGTGTTTGTTTATAATAAACATTTGTTCCGTATTTCTTATTTTTAAAGTAATGCATATATACGCCAAGTAAAGAAGTAAAGGATGGGTTTTGATAGCTTATACTCTAGTGTATGGCTTAGAAAGATACGCCCCTTACATGGCAGTTTGGGGGTCCCACGAGCTTTAGTTCCCAGTAAGCCCAAGCAAGCCTTATTCACTCGTGCCATTAGCTATCCATTATTTACCCTTTACAGTATTCTTGTAATTCAAAATCTATTGCACATATGAGTCATTTTAAAGTAATTATAAAAACTAGACTGGTGTTATATCCTAGTTTACTTTGCAGTATTTCATTAACCCCTTAACTGCTCGGCTTCCAAATATAACACCCCCCCCCAGTGCGCAGGAAATAAATTCTCTGGAAAAAATTTTTTTGTTTCTTTTAAAGTGTCAAAAACCCTTCCCTCAGTATGGGTATGTCAAAAAATTTTTGACATTGTACATACTTTGGCTGCTATGGGGTCTGTAAGTTGGCACGTGATGTCATCATTCCCTGTTCGCCTGTGATGTACGCTCCCGGGGCCAGTAGGGCACCCGGGGCGGGGCGCGCGAGCTACCGCGAATATATTTTTGTTCATTTTTTGCGCACAGTTCCAAATACATTTTTTTGTTTTTTACATGCTAATCCTATGTATAATGAACACGTACACTATATTATGGCAGTAAAACATCCGTACTGTCTGAAGACACTGTGTTACGTGCATGAAACTTGTGTACACATATTTTGCACATATTTACCATGTATCATGCTAATTTATGTATATATTCAATCTATTTACACACTATACACTGTCACACAGTATATACATTCACCATCAACACACACAACTCTGCGAGTGTGAGCAGCCACACCCAGCCAGCCAGTCTTCCCTTACTCCTCCAACATCGTACTTGCCATCACCCCTCCTCCCACCATACTGTTATTCACACCAATGTTTCAGGTTCATTTATGTATATTTACAACACATTTACACACTCTACACTGTCACACACCATAAACACACTCAGAACTCCGCGAGTGCGAGCTGCCACACCCAGCCAGTCAGTTCTCCCTCTCTCCTCCAACATTGTACTCGCCATCAACCCTTCTCCCACCATACTCTTACTGTTTTTATTACACTATTTACATATGTTATGTATACCTATCTACATGTTTTATTCACCAGAACTATGCAAGTAAGCCGGTATTGGGTCCAAACAGTACAGTTGCCACCATACACTGCATGAAAAATCACATAGCACACAGCAGACAACGCTACGATTACGATGTAACCTCCCTCACCAAAATAGCTCCTCTCAATATACTCCTGTTGCTGTTATTACACTATATACACACACTGTATATACCCATGTACATATGTGTTCCCCCATAGCGAACAACTAAGCTAGTATGGTGAGCAAAACAAGAGTGGCTGCCACACACACACAGTGAGGCTACCTCTATTCTCTCCCTCCCTCCCTCACCAAAATTCCTTCTTCCACAATACTACGCACAATGCTAATTATAACCACAATCCTGGTATTATCACAATCCTGGTCACTAATTCCTGTAAATGAATAATCGACCACATGTTTATTTTGAAAAGGAACCTAATTAGTCATTTGAAGATTCCTAGATGGACGAAATAATGCTGTGGTGCTGTGGCTAGCACTGTGAACATCGTGAACAGTATTGAATCACTAATATTTGAACATTGTACCCAGTCATTATCACACTCAGGCTCTTCTATAATACTATCATGGCTAAATAATACAAGTTATATATATATATATTTTGACATTATTAGGCGATGCTGAACTGCTGATTTAGGCACACGCTGAACAGCAGTACTGTGTGCTCATGCTGCGAGCGCCAGCCTCGGTTGCTCACTCACTACTGAGGCTCTCATACCCGGGAATGTGGACCAGAATTTTTTTTAAATATGGCGTCTGTTTACAAGAGCCCTGAGGAAGCTGATGTGAACCCCATATAGCCGCGGAAGTTATGAATGGAACGTGAAAAATAAAAATACCCGGAGGCGCCTTGTGCAAACCAGACGTGGGCCTGCAGGCGCGTTGTGCAGTTTAATGGTTAAGTGAATTTGGTGGTAATGCTACAATCTAATTTTTCAGAAATGTAAATTTGGCAATTAGAGAATATGTTTATATTTGATGTAAAATATGTACAGTAATTAAGAATAAGTGTAACCATCTTTTTAAACCTCTTTTGGTCATAGTTAAGCATAAGAGAGTATAAACAAAATTAAACATGATTAATATGGACATCTTGTATAAATAAAAGTCATCAGGTAAGTGGTTAATATTATGTCATTCCCATGAAGTTATAGATTTAATTTTATGGCAACTTATTTATATACTGTAATTAAAAATTTCATGCTGTATGACTTTGAGTAAGCTAGGCATCCTCAACAGGTAGGACTGGAGAGTGACTGTCTGAGAGCTGCATGGAGAGGACCTTTAAGAGGCGAGAGGACCTACGCACTAAGTGGCAAGATGCACCATTGCTCCTTCTGTTCCTATTCAACTATCGTCAAATCAAACCTCATCCGTCATGCACGGATTCACACAGGAGAAAAACCTTTTTCTTGTTCTCACTGTACTTACAACACTACTATTGCAGATAATTTAAAAAGACATGTTCTTACACACACAGGAGAGAAACCCTTTGCATGTCCATATTGTCCGTATCGCTCTATACAAAAAGTTCACCTGACAGCTCACATGAAGAGCCATTATAATAATACTACTGATTCTTCTGCCAACTTTGGACAGTAACGAACTTCTTCAGCATGAAATCATTAAGAGTAAATTTGATATTAAATATTTTTAGTTCTTTTATGCATAAATATGTGATCACTCCCATATGTAACTTATTTCAACTGAACTATTGTTATATTATTATTATTATTATTACTGAACAAATTCACAAGGGTCTTGATGAGGATTCAAGCCTATTTGCTGGATGTTCTCAGATGCACTCTAGTTAACTGTACCAAGACACAGTATAAGAATTACAACCTGGAGTGCCACTGCCCCACAAGGATCCTGAGGCTTCCCCCGAAGCTTAACCAGGGTTTCTTACAATTCACCCATTTACATGCACATATGGGCTCTGTCAACCAAATAGTTCTACCTCTGACTTCAATACACAAAGAAATCACAATAACATGATATATCAATGAACAAATTCACAAGGGGCTTAATGAGGATTCAAACCTATGTGCTGGATGCTGGAGTTGACTAGAGCGCATCTGAGAACACCCATCACATAGGTTCAAATTCTCATCAAGGCCTTTGTGAATTCGTTCATTGATATATCACATTATTGTGATTTCTCTGTATATTATTATTATTATTATTAACATTATAATTATTATCATCATTGAGAAAATCAGCAGGAGCCATGAGAAGGATTCGAACCTGAACACTTGGTACTCTCATTGATATATTATGTGAACACTTTTGGCGGGCAGGGACGGAAATTCCATCCATAAATAACTCTACAAATGTCTGGTGGGGATGCATGTTGCATCCAAAATTCAAATATTTGTTAAAATTCCATTTATTGTGTGATATTTATGGGACTAGTTTTAGAATGCGCGCCTTTAGATTGTGAACAATTTGATACCAAAATGAACGACATAGCATGACAATTGAGGCCAGAAGACTGAAAAGATTATAAATACTTGTGTGGTGATGTGTCCAAAATTCCATTTATTGTTTGATTATTGGGACAAGTTCTAAAATGTGTGCCTTTCGATTGTGAACAATTTGATACCAAAATGAATGACATAGCAGGACAAATGAGGTGAGAAAACTGAAAAGAGTACAGTATACACATTTTAGTGCGGGTGTTGTGGGTGTGCAGATGAGTGCTCATTCATGGGTAATGCTCGGCGGATTTTCTGGTTTGCTATGGGTAGCGCGCCTGTTTGTTTTACATTATATGCATATATCCATTTAGAGAATTCTATTGCGAACAATGA
>NC_091154.1:11305766-11338266 GCF_040958095.1 Procambarus clarkii
GCTACCCAAAATAGATTTGGACACTTGACAGAGGAGGACACTGACTCTAGACCAGTTGTAGATGTTGACGGATCCACAGTAAATTTGACACAAACAAGACGCAGATATCCCAGACAACATAAGTCAAAAATAGTAACTTGTCCAGTCTCAAGTGATGGTCCCCTTGTATCAGCCATTGTACATGGTAGAGTTTTAAAAGTTTTTCTTGACTCAGGTGCAAAAATTAATATTGTCAAGCCCTCAGCTCTTAGAGACATTGAAAGTAAGCACCCTACTATTTTAAAACAGTCACACATACCTTTTCTAAGTGGTATTTCAGGAAATAAAGTAAAAGTTCAGGGTGAAATTGACCTCCCACTCAAGTTCAATGATGTCACATTGTCTATAACATGTTTAGTTGTTGACATTATTCATTTTCCTGGAGACATTCTCTTAGGTCTGTACACCATGATTGATGAAAATATTGCATTGTTTCCCCATCGTTGGAACATAAGTATCAAAGACCATGTCATACCCTTGTGTAGCATGTATCGACAGGGCCACGAGTTCAACCTTCAATCAGATTATGTTAATTTTGTTGACACCCGCCTTGCAAGCGTAGGTTTGTCAGATCATTGTCGTGGTAGCATACCCGAGAAAACAGGCACTCGATTGAAGCATAGTAGTTGTGCAGTTGTTAAGGAGAATGAGTATCGGGACTTTCTGGAAGGGGACGCCCTAACGGATTCTCGTTGTCTCGCTCGCCTGGCAGCTTCCATCTCTGAAGTCAGTGGTTCCACGGCTACTGACACTGTGTTACACCCTCATTCTCTCACCAGAATAAGAGTTAAGGTTCAGGGAGTGCCTGAGTTGTCGGATGTGATTGCGGAAAGTGAAACATGTAAAGTGAATGGTACATTTGTTGAACCCTCCTGGCACACAGTGCAGGATGGTACTGTCACACTATTTATCGCAAACACTAGTAATGCCGATATCCATCTCAGTCTGGTACCCATGTTGTAGATTTTGCCCATTACTCGTTACCGGTGCGAGTTGTGGATGATGTCTCCATGGATCATACTGTTTGTACACTCACACCAGGAGAACAGGGATCTCAGCCAGAGGTGCAAGCGCAACACCTCAGTCCTACTGATTTTCCTGACTCTGTGGCTCAGCTTTTGGAAATTTTGAACAGGAATAGAGCTGTTGTTGCTCTACCAGGAGAAAAATTAGGTCTCACTCCTCTCATTACACATAAAATTCCCCTTGAACAAGGAACTACGCCTATTTATGTACCAGCTTACCGACTTCCCCATTCTCAGAGAGCAGAAGCAGATAGACTTGTAGGAAATGTTACAGAGTGATGTAATTGAATCAAGTAATTCGCCATGGAACGCTCCATTGATTCTTGTACCAAAGCGAGATGGGACTTGGAGACCTGTAATCGATTATCGCAAGCTTAACAGAGTAACAATACCTGATCGTTTCCCACTTCCAGTTCTAAATGATTTGTTGCAAAGTATTGGTCGAAACAAAGTATTTCAACGTTAGATTTGTTGCAGGGATTCTGGCAAATCCCCCTTGATGAGGAAAGTAAACAATTGACAGCCTTTAGTACTCCCAATGGTCATTTTCATTTCAAAAGAATGCCGTTTGGTTTGCGTAGTAGTCCAATAACCTTTTCACGGCTCATGACAAATCTATTTCGTAGATTGATAGGAAGTACGCTTCTAGTTTACCTTGATGATCTCATAATCATGTCGCAAGATGTTCAGACTCATTTCCAGAACCTTGAAAAAGTACTTGCAAAGCTCGCTGAAGCTAATTTAAAAATAAAGCTTGCAAAATGTTCATTTTTAAAGCAAAAGATTAATTTCCTAGGTCATACAGTTACACCTTCAGGTATTACATTGAATGAATCAAAAATTATTGCTGCCCGTGATTTTCCAACACCTCGTACCGCAGAGGCCGTAAGACAGTTCACAGGTCTTGTAGGATTTTATCGTGCATTTATTGCTGGATTCTCTATTATAGCCGCTCCGCTTTACAAGTTGCAAAGAAAAGATGAACCCTTTGTTTGGGGAGAGGCCCAGGATCAGTCATTCAAAAAACTCAAAGCAGCCTTGATTTCGTCACCTGTCCTTAGGTACCCAGATTTTTCTAAACCTTTTACGTTGGTTACAGATGCTAGTGACATAGGTTTAGGTGCTGCATTACTTCAAACAGAAGGTCACAGAGATCACGCAATAGCTTATGCTAGCCGCACATTATCTAAAGAAGAGAAAAATTATAGTGCAACAGAACGAGAAGCCTTGGCAGTTGTTTGGGCACTTAAACATTTCAAGGATACAATTTATAATTACCCAGTTCATGTTCTTACAGATCACCAACCATTAATTCCCTTGTTCAAAAATAAGAATCCAGTTGGAAAGTTTGCTAGATATTTGCTCACAATTCAAGAATTCAATCCCACATTTGGATATATTCCAGGAAAGCAAAATGTTGTAGCCGATGCGTTTTCTCGACACGTAGCTGCGATTCAGTTAAATTACCCAGCATTAGATGCTACAGTAGTAGAAACGGAACAAAGACAAGACCCCATATGGGCACCCGTCATTAAATTTTTGACTAAGCAAGACACTCGCCCGATTCATAAACCGCCAGTACCATTGAAAGAACTAGTTATGTTGGACAATTTACTGTGTAGAGTAGTAAAGCTAGGGACAGCCCCGAGGAAATGTTGTCAGTTAGTTGTTCCAGCTGTCTTGGTACCAACTGTGTTAAAAATTATCCATGATGCTCCTGCAAGTGCACATCCAGGAAAGGATCGTACACTCCAACAAGGTCGATTGAAATATTTTTGGCCAAAAATGGCTAAGGAGATTGCTCATTATGTTGACAGATGTTTAACTTGTTTACAGCACAAGGGACATGTTTCAGGACCTAATCCAATTCAGGTGTACCCAGCAACTAAAGCTCCTTGGGAACGAATATCGATGGATTTATTGACAAATTTTGCGGAAACAGAGAAAGGGAACAAACATTTGCTTGTAATGGTCGATAATTTTTCACGGTTTTGCGAACTAGTTCCTATCCCGAACAAAACAGCAGAAACCATAGCCAGCGCATTCCATGACCAAATAATTTGTAGATATAGTATGCCTAAAGTAATCCTTTCAGATAATGGTCCGGAATTCAGTAATAGTATTCTAACTAGCTTGTGTGATTTATATAACATCAAAAAATGTAGCATCATGCCTTATCATCCGGCAAGTAATGGACTAGCTGAACGTACTAACAGGAAAGTGTTAGATGCCTTGAGAGTCACGTTGAATTTTGATAACAACAATTGGGATGATTTTATACCCTTAATTCAGTGTGCTATAAATTCTTCAATTAATGTTTCTACTGGTGACACACCTCACGCTATTCTTTATGGTACAGATAAGATCCTCCCTAATGAATTGATTAACGTACCTCCTACTCCCTTATATAACGTAGATGATTTTGTTCAAGTGAAGCGTAGACAAATGCAATTAGTATTCAAGAAAATACGAGAACAACTGTCCAAAGCAACAGCCGAGTTCACTCTAGCAAGGAATGCACGAGCTAAACCCAATAAAATAACTATTGGATCTGTAGTAATGATACTTAACCAACACAGGTCTGGTCCTATGTACAAGTTAACTAAGAAATTTTTGGGTCCATATAAGGTAATCGAGCTTATTAAAGGTAACAAATACAGACTTAAGAACTTGTTAACAGGAGAGATATAAATGAACATTTAGACCACATGAAGTTAGCTAAAATGACTGTTGACGAGACTGATGAGGAAGATGACAATGAACTTACCCAGACAGATACTCCTACTCGGACACCACCCTGTGGTTGACAGACCACTGGATGTTCAGCAACCCCATACTAGCAATTATAATCTTAGATCTAGACCTCTCGTTTCAACCGTGCACTCACCACACGTCCATTGGCTAGATGTTAACGAGGATATCTCTCAAGATGATAGTTTGTCACATGAAGTTTCATCTGTTCCGGACCTTCAGTCAGAGCCAGAGTTGTATAGTGCTCTGGATGAGCTAGGTGTAGATATCCGCAGAATTTATAATTGAATGCACTCTGTAGTTATTCTGTTTGTTTTGAAAAAAAAAAAAAACTCAATTGCAGTATTTCTACCACATGTGTCTTATTATTACCATTATATATAATGTATAGTTTTTCTCAACTTTATTTTGTTATGAATTAGATGCCATTGTCAAGTCTACTACCATTTGTATTTTTACAGTGCTTGTCATAAGAGTTATTATTGTTCTAGCAACCACATTGTGGCCAGTGAATCCTGACTGCTATCACGCAGATGTTAGTCTTCTTGATCCAGGTCTTGTATATGCTTGTAAATATATTGCACATTATATATATTGTACATTGGTCTTGTAAATATATTGTATATTTCGAAAAAAAAAAAAAAAAGAGAAAAAAAAAAAATTATCTATCTTGAAATTCAATTGTGGTTGTTAGGTCAGAACTTTGTTCTATTAATGTAATAATTGTTTAATTTTGTATGGTTTTCAAGCACATGCCATTGACACATGTTAATAATTTTGTTTAGGCAATACCTTGAGTTGTATTGTTCATATCTGATCAGTAGACATACACATGTTCTTAATACTCTGGTTTAATCAAAGCATTGTTACCATGATTTTCACCTATTATGATGAATTTTTTTTTTTGGTGCATATATGCCGAGTTGTTAGTATTACGCACACCTGATCTTCTTTCAATGTTTTATTATGCAAATTTCACATGTAAGCCATTATTGAATGCCACCGAGGTCCTTTCAGTATCATTGTAACTATATAGCTAGCCAGAGCTTGTCGACAAGGGACGTCGACTTGGTAGCGTGTCCGAGCGGTGTTATACTCAAATTCTGTCAGTTGAAATGTAACCAATCACAGGCAAGTAGGCCTCTGACGTCATGCCAGACAGAGGAGCATCAAGCATGCTCCCAGCAGCCTCAGTTATCCTCACAGACCCAGAGTAGGTGGACCTCGGCTGGCCAGTTATACACCTGTTTGCCTCACTCAATAAATATATACAGAAGCGACTACTGTGTCTACATTCAACCCGAACAAGGCAAACGAATACATACATACATACATACATACATACATACATACATACATACATACATGCATGCGTACATCCATCTATCCATACATACATACATACATACATACATACATACATACATACATGCATACATACATACATACATACATGCATACATACATACATACATACATACATACATACATACATACATACATGCATACATACATGCATGCATGCATGCGTACATACATACATCCATCTATCCATTCATACATGCATACATACATACATACATACATACATACATACATACATACATACATACATACATACATGCATGCGTACATCCATCCATACATACATACATACATACATACATACATACATACATACATGCATACATACATACATACATACATACATACATACATACATACATGCGTATAAAAATACATGCGTATATAAATACATACATATATACATACATACATACATACATACATGCGTACATACATACATCCATACATACATGCATGCGTACATACATCCATCCATCCATCCATACATACATACATACATACATACATACATACATACATACATACATACATACATACATACACGTCCAGTCAGCAGCATATAGCTATTTCGGGACAAAATCCAATACAGTTTATATTGGTGAGACGCCACTGTGATGAGGAGTTTAAATATCACAGGAACTGTAGGTTAATGTGTGACATAGGTGAGGTTAGATGAGGCATCTACAAGCATCAGCTGGAGGCTGGGGGAGTGTTGTGGAGGCTGCTGGTACTATGCCCAGATGTTGGAGGGTGAATTTGACTCTCCCACCTTCCCTCCCTCCCTTCCCCCCCCCCCCCCCACGTTGACCGCAGAACGTCTAAGGTTACTTTCCACTCTCGCTTACCAAGGGTATAACCCCCCCCCCCAAACACACACATGCATCAGATTCTTAACTTACAATATTTATGATTTACCAATTTATGTTACTACACTGACTCTCAATTTCACAATATTGTATAAACTTTGATGAATCGCTCGTCTATGGGTCATCCAATAATGTTAGCAGACTTCTAGATGTTACCACTGCTAGGTTTAGGCTCAGCTACAAGTACCTCTGGAAGTTTGTAACATCTGATGATGTAGATTTGACTAAATGTAAACTCTGTCAGCAGAACTATTCGCATACTTTGCGTCATTATATAATGGAATGTGAAAAATCGCGGAATTTAAAGATAACAACATCAATAGTGTCCATGAAATGTGTAAGTACTTCATTCATAATGATGTGCTGCCCGAAATCTTAGCGAAGTATCCAAAATTTGCTTACTGTAGGTAATGCATACACATGACTGTAAAGCTGCCGCCCAGTTGGGTGGGTGTGGAGCACATGACTGTAAAGCTGCCGCCCAGTTGGGTGGGTGTGGAGCACATGACTAAAGCTGCCGCCCAGTTGGGTGGGTGTGGAGCACATGACTGTAAAGCAGCCGCCCAGTTGGGTGGGTGTGGAGCACATGACTGTAAAGCTGCCGCCCAGTTGGGTGGGTGTGGAGCACATGACTGTAAAGCTGCCGCCCAGTTGGGTGGGTGTGGAGCACATGACTGTAAAGCTGCCGCCCAGTTGGGTGGGTGTGGAGCACATGACTGTAAAGCTGCCGCCCAGTTGGGTGGGTGTGGAGCACATGACTGTAAAGCTGCCGCCCAGTTGGGTGGGTGTGGAGCACATGACTGTAAAGCTGCCGCCCAGTTGGGTGGGTGTGGAGCACATGACTGTAAAGCTGCCGCCCAGTTGGGTGGGTGTGCAGCAAGACTAGTAACTGTGTGACTCACCATAAATGTAAAGTGCCTTGTATAGTGACTGTTGTGAGCCTCTTGTTGAATCACTTGTGACACAAAAGATTACTGATGTGTGTATTTGTGGTGGTGATTAAATATGTATGTGTATGTATATATGTATACGTATGAATATGTACATGTATGCATAAGTATGTGTACATTAATAATTTTGTAACTAGCGTCAAAAGATTGTTATTTGCTTAGCTAAACGAACTAGAGGGTCCAGTTCCTGAACCGATTATGTGCCTCTGTAATCCTTTACACCACCGCCCACGGGATGGGTATGGGGTGCATAATAAAGAAAGAAAATGAATGAACCAAACCCCACAATTCATTTAGCTAAGCAAGTTACAATCTTGATGAGCTTGTTACAAAATTCACTATAAGTCGTCACATCATAAATGGGTTCGAGATGGACCACAAGTAGTGCATTACATAATTTATCAGTATTGTGCAGCCTGTGATCCCCGCCTGGCTGGATACTGATACCTAGGTAATTTTCATGTGTCCGGACACCGGCAATAAGGTGGTATTATTTATTTAACTTAAGATATATATATTTTTAAATGTTGTCACATTAACGGCTACATCTTCCTTTCTTCTGACATATAGATTTTTAAGATTAATTAAAATATATGGAAACTAATTATACAATTTATTGGCTGGTGAGCAGGGCTTCACACTCTCAGAGCTAGCCATCAAGTAACTATCAAAACGCATATATCTTCGTTTTCACTTCAGTTATATTTATGACAAAGGATTTTAAATGTAGCCTATATTTCTACCTTTCAGATGACATAAATACTTTCGTTAATTACAATATCTAGATCAAACTAACATTGATTTTCAAAAGGTTGTTTATTTTCCATCAATGGAGAGCATCAGCCAAGAAGCCTTCTTTAAAATATGAATATCTTTCCTCACCCAATAAGATCTAATCTCTGAATAAAACGCAAAAAACGACTTGATTGTAACCTATCCACCGCTGCCCATTGGATGGGGGAGAGGGGGTTATGTGTAGGATAAACATATCAATTGTGACACTAGCCCTCCATATATGTCAGTTGCATAAATTATAAACTGTACTTGTGGTCGGACTCGAGCCCATTGTTGATGTGACAATGTGCATTGACTTTTGTAACTAGCTTATCAAGATTATAACTTGCTTGGCTATATGAATTGTGGGGCTCAGTCCCTGAGCCCATTATGTGCCTCTGTAACACTCCACTATCGCTCATAGGATGGGTATGGGGTGCATAATAAATGAACTAAAATAAGCTCTGCCTTTTTGATAACATATACAATTATAAGCTTTATTTGTGAATCTCAATTAATTAAACAATATATCAAAGAGCCTGTAGGGTTCGGTGAGATGAGCGAAGAGACATGGGAGATTTTACATAAGTACAGTACATGGTAGTTTAAGTAGCGAACGCATGTCAACGAATAACGAGTATATATAACAAAACCCATTGTCCTATGAAGTCGATTTAACTTCCAAACATATATTTTTTTAATAAATGTTAAATGTTTTCTGGCTAGTTATGTTAGATTTTATTAAAAATACGTATTCTACTTGTTTACATTATAATTTAAATTTGTGAAGAGAAGTACGACAACTGGATATGCCATCAAACACTTTCCAAACAACGATATATCTTGGATAAGTCGCTCCACAACATTGACGCTTGGACCATCGACTTCCTTTGATGCTACTTATTTACTTATTTCATAATGAAATTATATTAGTTTGGAGTAAATATATGTTTTCTCATGTTCTGCATTCAGCACCCACATTATAGTAAATATACTATATTACTTCATTACTTAAATAATGCTAGGAGGGTTTGAGTAGCTTTTGAGGTCTTTAGTGGACAGAATCTCCAATAGATGGGGCGAGAGTCGCCCCATCTCTCTCGCCCGAGCAAGAGTCGAAACTTAATTTAAAATTGATATATCTTTGTTCTCGAACATGATATATTTCATTTGGTGAAATCATAATAATGTTCATATCTCGGTCTTTCTGGAGGCATATAAGATTTTAGGCTTTATTAACGTATCTTTGTTAATTATACAATATATCGGCAAGTCCGTAGGCGTCTGCACTCCATGCCCGACAAGCTACTGAGCGCTACTATAAAAACATATGTATCTTCACTTGAGCTATAAATATGTCTATTGTAATGTACTTAAAATGAAGCTCTTATTTCTATCTTGCTTAAGACATATAAAACATTTGTGTTTATTAACGAATTTACGTGAAATAAACATTGATCTGAGAGAGAGTTGCTCTGTCGTTCAGTCAGTACGGGGTGGGAGCTCCGTAATTTTTAAAATACATGTATCTTCATTAGAACTTTAAATATGTCTATGGTAAAGTGTTTAAAGTGAAGCTTATATGTCTGCCTTTCTTGAGACATATAAAACATATATGTTTATTAACGAATTCACGTGAAATAAACATTGTTCTGAGAGAGAGTTGCTCGGTCGATCAATCTGTCTGGGGTTAAAGCTCGGCTATTATAAAAGTACACGTATCTTCGCTTTAAATTTAAATATGCCCATGGTAAGGTATTTAGAATGAAGCTTATATTTATATCTTTCTTGTGACATATAAAACTCTTACGTTTATTAAGGAATCTGTGTGAAATAGGCATGGTTCTGAGATGAATGCTGCGGTTTTCGAGCTCGACGCGCGGCAATGGACGCCTTCTACATCCAGTGGGTGTTATTGGACCCTATGCCCATTTTATTTGTGGTTGGAGCCCCATACCCATTCTATGGGTGGTTGGAGTCCCATACCCATCCTGTGGGTTGTAGTGGACGCCATACTCATCCTGTGGGTGGTATTGGACCCCATACCCTTCCTGTGGGTGGATGTGATCCCCATACTCATCCTGTGGGTGGATGTGACCCTCATACCCATCCTGTGGGTGGTATTGGACCCCTTTCCCACCTAACAGGCGGTAGGTGACAATATACCCATCCTTGCTATTGTTGGTATAGTAGACACAATACCGTCCTGTTTGCAGTAGTTTACCCCATAGACATTCCAACGTAACATCGTTTTCTGTTAGCGTTCCTACAAAACATCCTTTAAAGATTTGTAAAGCACAAACTATAGTATATAATATTGATTGGTGAAGGACTGTTATTCTATGTAATATTTTTTAGTGCTTATTATAATTTACTAAGAACAACTAATATTTCTCAAAACAAAACTACGAACCTTCAATAGGAAGTAGCTGATCTGTAATATTCTAAGAGCATGGACAATAGTAGATAAATTTCACAACCCATGTGGGACCTGAAAACTACAATTTTCCTTATAATTGAACCAATCACGAATATTCTGCTATCTATGTTGACGGACGGGTACTGTGACACGTAAATTGGTACGTGAGGAAGAGTTTGGGCCTTGGTAAAAAAAGTAACTGGAAATATATCACATATTTACTAATTCATATTCAACATATTGACTTTAAGCATTAAGTCATATATGTGCTGTCTTGTGTGAGAACGGGTTGCTTCTTGTATATTGGGACTACATTGGCCGTCTTCCAAATTTTTGGCAGTTCACCTGTTACCAGTGACTTGTTGTACACCATGGAGAGTGGTGTCTCTTGCGTCCTACTGGTTAGGGTTAACTGTTGAGAGTTCCTGGGAGTTTGCATCACCGGTTTCTTCTCTCGTGGATCACAGCATTTTTTTTTTCATTTCATCTATACTTGAAAATCATCCTTACTCTAATGGGAGTTCTCCCGTAGCCTCGGGACTGACCGGTCAGGATGTGCCCCTCGTCCGGTTTAATGCAGGCCTAGTCCTAACATTTAGCTTTTAGCGTGCCTAATAGGTGAGCTGCAGCGGTACTAAGTGTGCGACACCCTGCATGGCTACCAACTGTTGTAGGTTGTGGATAGCTGGATTGTATAGAAATTCATGCAGACATTATTTGTGTGGCAGTATCAGAAGTCTACCGAGAGGAACAGTGGGCCGCATTGTGGTGTACCTGGCCCCACGCTCCCCCCGTGTGTAAAATAGTCCTTGGACCCTCCTTCCCAGGGTCGTGGTTTGTGCGCGCGACTGGTGTGTTTACATAAGATGGGTACCAGTGTCCTAGCCTGGGCGAGTGGTGGAGGCCCGGGTAGCTACTCTGTACTGCGCCTCCTGGCCCGTTGTCATGGCAACCGGGCTCAGTACCAACCTATCTTCTATTGTGCTTGTTAATCCAAGTGATCTCCAAGCAATGGATCCTGAGCCCGTCGCCGAGGAATATGTTGATGCTCGAAGTGAGTTGCAGTCACCCGATGACATGGAACTCGATGCTAATTTGGGTAACGGAAATGAGTGGCAGGTGCAACAATCACGGAATGCGAGAAGAAATTCTAAACGTGCAGACTCTGCTGATGGCGAGGAGGTCATTGGCAATGACGACAGGAACACCGGAACCCGTGTGAAGAAAGTGGAGGTGGGCGGTGGTGGGCCCACCCAGCCAGGGGCACGCCCACCCAAGCCTCCTATTGCTCCCCGCGCTGACTATGTGCGCCTGGCATTCCCACCTGGAACATCCACCAACGATAAACTGAAATGGTTCGAACAACTTTCTAATACGTTCCCCAAAACATTCCTCAATATAGTCCAACCTAGACCAACATCCCCTTACATCTTTGTGTCACGTAAGCAAGAAACTATCATCACTCAACTGGTTGACGATGAGATTGGTAATATTGTTTTCACCAGAGAAGACATCATCAATCGCAATAAAAAATTTAAGGAATATCTTGTTACCTGTTTTCCCAAAGATTATCCTTTTGAGAGAGCTTATAACCTTGAAGGAGTCTACAAAGCAAGACGGATACATAAGGATGGTCAACCTCTCAACAGGATCATCATTGTTTGGAATGGCAGTGACTCTCCCCCTGAACATTACACCTTCTTTGAACATTTCATCCCATCAAGTCCTATAAAACCTTGGGTATCCCCCCCCTGTTGTTTGTTATAAGTGCCACGGTACTCATCATATCTCTAGGTACTGTCAACATGACCCTGTGTGTGGACTTTGTGCTGAGCAGCACGATACAAGGCAGTGTCCTCACAGGGACACCCCTACCCTTGAGGACGGGGAGGAAGCCTCTCCTCCGGTCCGGAAGTGTCCCAGGTGTTTGTGTCAAGGTGTAGATGTTTGGCATCGTGGCTGCCCTCGACGCCCTCGACGCCCCCAGCAAACATTTTCACGTTTTTAAAACGTTCTAAAAACGACATTTCATTGTTTTCAGCACGTTTATAATTACGTTTTAAAAATGTTTTTTGAGAATTTTTTTATACGACCTTAGAACGTAAATAAATAACATTTAAAAAAACCTTTTTATAATCTTTTAATTACCTACATTAAAACATTTAGGGTAAATCAGGGTATAATAATTTTTTAAATTATATCTGAAATAGAAAGGGAGAGAAAGAAAGAAGACATATCTGAGAAAGAAATGGACATCCTATATATGTACGTGTAAATTACAAATAAATAGGGTACAAAAAGAGAATTAAAATATTATATTTATTTAAGATTGAGTAATACAACAAAATATATGTAATAGCTCGAAATATATAGACTATATCTATAATCCTCTAAATAAAATCCTCTAATCCTCTAATCAATAAATCCTCTACAATAAAACCTCTAAAGGCAATAAATCCTCTAATCAAATAAATCTCAAAATAAACAATACCCAAATTTGTAACAAATTAGATGGCAAATTCCTTGGCATTCTCATTGACCACAAGCTGAATTTCCAGGGACACATTCTAAACATATCTAAAAAAGTTTCAAAAACTGTGGGCATTCTTTCTAAGATCAGATATTATGTACCACGCCCTGCCCTGGTGACTCTCTATTACTCCCTTATCTATCCATATCTCAACTATGGTATTTGTGCTTGGGGCTCTACTACCCAAAATCATTTACGTCCTCTAATTACTCAACACAAAGCTGCTATTAGGACAATATCCAATTCTGGCCCCAGACATCACTCGGTACCCTTATTCAAATCCCTGAATATGTTAGACATTAAGTCACTGCACATTCTCTCATGTGTATTATACATATACAAAACGCTAAATTGTAATGCCAATCCTGATCTCAAAAGCTTCATAGAAGGTTGTAACAGAACCCATGAGCATCACACCAGAAATAAATACAGTTTTGATATTCCTAGAGTACGACTTAATCAAACCAGAAATGCTCTACAAATCAAGGGGCCCAGAATGTGGAATGACCTTCCCAACCATGTTAAAGACAGTACCTCTCTCAACCAGTTTAAGATAAAAACTAAACACTACCTAATAAATTCCCTGTAACCTACCTCACTCCTCTATTGTCAACCCATGTCCGTTATTTTCTTTTTTTTTTAATCAACACTGTCAACCTATTGTATTTGTGCTGCTTTTTCAGTCATGTTCCCCCTTTTTTTTATCTTTATTTGTATTTGTTCTCAACACTTTTTATTCTTTATGCTCAATTAGTATTAAGTTCTAGATATTAATGCTTTTCTTGCCCGAAACGCATTGCGTAATAGTGGCTTTAGGCATTGTATGTACTAGCTTTATCTATATATCAATCCATTAATGTAACATCACTTGTATGTATATACCTTACCTGAATAAACATCTGAATCTGAATCTAATAGAATATAAAAGTAAAAATCTATATAAGCAATATGTGAACACAATAGATTTCGTGATCAAGCAGCCTGTGATTCATGTCATGCTGAGTGAGATCAGCCTGACGTTACAAGCAGTTATTGTTACTTAAAACTAAAACAAGTAAAATTTCCTGAGTATACACTATATACTATAAACATAACACTATAGTTTTTCTATGACTAAAAATACAAATTATAAATCATTTATTCAAATGTTAGCACCATGCAAGAAGAGAGGAGACAGAACAAAATTAAGGCAAGGGGAGAGAAGACAGAATAGAAACAACAGAGAGGGGAGAGAGAAATGAGAGAACATTGAAGAGAAGGGGAAGAGAAAGACAAGATAAGAAAAAGATACAAGATAAAAACGACGCAAGTGAATTCCACATATGTAAAAAGTAAAGGAAGAGAGAAGCTAGAAGAGACAGAAAACGAGAGGTGTTAGAAGAGAGGAGGAAAGGAGAGATAAAAAGAGACAAGAAAAACAGGAGAGAAACGTAAAAGAAATTAAAAAAAAAGGGACATTTGTGAGGAGAGAAAATAGAGAGACCAGAGAAGACCATATATCAAGAGTGAGGATAAACACTTAATTGTGAATTTTCTTAGTAGACATCCTCTGCCTCTTGTTGCCCCTCTTGTATACGAATCGTACTTGCAAGTTTTCCCTGAAAAGATATTAACAAAATTAATTAATATTTATTGTTTATATAAAATTACACACACACAAATATATATATATATATATATATATTATATATATATATATATATATATATATATATATATATATATATATATATATATATATATATATCCACCCGTATATCCACCCGCCATAGCGGCCTCCACACCCAGCCGCGGCCTCCACACCCAGCTGATGCCTCCACACCCAGCCGCGGCCTCCACACCCAGCTGATGCCGCCACACCCAGCCGCGGCCTCCACACCCAGCTGATGCCTCCACACCCAGCCGCGGCCTCCACACCCAGCTGATGCCTCCACACCCGGCCGCGGCCTCCACACCCAGCTGATGCCGCCACACCCAGCTGATGCCTCCACACCCAGTTGATGCCTCCACACCCAGCCGCGGCCTCCACACCCAGTTGCTGGCTCCACACCCAGTTGCTGGCTCCACACCCAGTTGATGCCTCCACACCCAGTTGCTGGCTCCACACCCAGTTGATGCCTCCACACCCAGTTGCTGGCTCCACACCCAGTTGCTGTGCCATGACCCAGTGTGTTTGCCCCCCTCTATAGAATAATGCACAGTTTAACTCGGCCAACCGAGTTGAAATGGAAGGGGTCTCAGCGGTCGGGCAGGACTCCACAAGCCTTGAGGTGCCAACAACTGCTCCTAAAAGAGGTTTTTGCCGAGTATGCAACAAAAACACCGCCATAAACTCCATCGGTGGTGTTATCCGCTTTCACACCTTCAACGAGGAAAGATGCAGTGGTTCCCACCAGCTTCCGAAGGGAAGCAATGGCCAGCTGCCATTAACAGTTAGGGAAGAGACTCCCATTAACCTAATCTCATCTGAGAACCTCACCCAAGCGATCATAGCGACGTCTGCTAGAACATTACCACACATCCCAAAAGCAGCCCGCCCAAATGCAGCAGCCAAACTTTGTAATCTTCTGAAAAGGGTCAATGATGCACCGGAAAACATTCAAGCGTGGCATAATGTCCTTCTGTTTGGCAATGTATGCCTCACCGTCCCTCCAAGGAGGGACAAATCACTTGCTTCCTCGGTCCTGAGGGCGATAAATGAATACCCAAGGGGGGACAACCTAGTTCGCCTGCCTCTCCGAGCAAAACACACCCACCGCAGAAATGGTAACAACAACATACCGGAAACGTACAAAATCAGAGCACAAATCACCAAGAAAATTGAAGAGGGAAATACCGCAAGTGCTATTAGAGTCCTCACCAGTGACGAGAAAATTGCTCCTCGAAACTCAGCCACAGCACGGGCCCTGCAAAGCAAGCACCCACCCAGAGCCCCTCAAGGCGACAACATCGTTCCGCCATCAGCCGACACCATTTCAGACCCATTAACAGTTGGTGAATCTGAGGTCTACAAAGCAGCCCTTTCTTTTCCACCTGGGTCAGCAGGCGGCTTTACAGGGTTAAAACCTCAACATATCAAGCAAATGTTAAATCCTGCGGTTGGTGATGCTGCACAAGATCTTCTTATGGAACTCACAAGGTTCGTCAACATGTGTCCTGGCTGGTGAGATACCTGAGGTCATCAGGCCTCTCTTTTTTGGTGCCTCCCTCTGTGCTCTCAAAAGAAGGACGAAGGAATCAGGCCAATCGCTGTTGGCAACACTCTCCGACGCCTGATTGCCAAGGCTGCTACGAGGGTTGTCAGCCAGCAAGCGGCTGAATTGCTGAAACCAATCCAGCTAGGATTTGGAATCCCCAAGGCTGTGAAGCGGCTGCCCATGCAGCACGAGCATACATCACAAACATTTCTGATGAAAAGGCCCTGCTCAAACTGGACTTTAAGAATGCCTTCAACATGGTAAGAAGAGATGCAGTACTTTGTGCCGTACATCGCCATTTCCGGCCCCTCTACCCGTTCATACTATCGTGCTACAGTGGCGAGTCAAAATGCTCTTTGGTGAACATGAAATCAGATCATGTGAAGGTGTTCAGCAGGTGATCCTCTTGCTCCCCTTCTTTTCTGCTTAGTCTTAAAGAAATCACCGAAAGCTTGTCCAGCGAGTTCAACATCTGGTTTTTGGATGATGGCACTATAGCTGGCACCGTAGACCACCTCTTGTCAGATATCAGGAAAATAAGGGAGCAAGAAGTAAGCCTGGGTCTCGTCCTGAACCCTTCCAAGTGTGAAGTAGTCTCCTCCAACCCAGACATCGTAGCTAGAATAAGGTCTGCCTTGCCTGGAGCCCATGTCATTAGGGCCGAGAACAGCACCCTCCTTGGAGCTCCCCTCGGGTCTAACGCCATTGAGGAGATCCTCGACAAGAAAATCGCAGACCTTAGGAGGATGGAAGACAGAATAGGTGACATCGATGCCCACGATGCTTTTTATCTCCTCACCAAATGCCTATCCCTTCCGAGGCTAACCTACTTTCTGAGGTGCGCCCCATCTTACAACAACCCAAGCTTGACGAGTATGACCTCCTACTGAAGACCATGCTGGAAAAAGTTGTTAACCTCTCTCTCAACGAATGCCAGTGGAAACAAGCCACTCTTCCTGTCAGGCTCGGTGGCTTGGGTGTCCGCACCGCCACCCAAATTGCAGTCCCAGCCTTCCTGTCTTCCTCCTCAGCATCAGATGACCTGTTAAGGAAATTCTACCTGACACCCTGAGTGATGTAGCGGGGATACAGGACCCCCACTACACGGAATGTGACACGAAATGGGGTGCCATGACAGACCCAGCACTCAGACCAGCCATGCCGAAAGCCAAGAAACAATCCAGTTGGGACAGCCCCATTGTAGACAAAGAAGCCACAGCTTTGCTGGAGGCAGCAACAACCCCCAGTGATCGTGCACGCCTCACAGCTGTGCAGGCTCCCCATGCAGGGGACTTCCTTCTGGCAGTCCCTATGTCTGCGACAGGCACACGTCTTGATCCGCAGGAGCTCCGTATTGCAGTCGCTCTCCGCCTTGCTGCCCCTATCCACACTGTTCACAGGTGTATTTGCGGCGAGGCAGATGCTGACGAATATGGATTGCATGGCCTGCACTGTGGAAAATCGGGTGGTTGGCACACTAGACACGACGAAGTCAACGACATCATTAAAAGAAGCCTTGCCTCTGCTCAGTGTCCAGCGGAGAGAGAGCCCCGCAACCTACTGAACCGTGACTCTGTTAGCTTTGCCGGCCGACCAGACGGAATCACACTGCGTCCGTGGAAGGGTGGCAGGCAGTTAGCATGGGACTATACTTGCGTATCCACCCTGGCAACGACATACATCACCCTCTCTGCCGGCACGGCAGGAGCCGCAGCGACACACAGAGAAAAACAAAAGTCAGTCAAGTACAGGCAATTAGATCAAAGGTACAATTTCGTTCCAATAGGGTCTGAGACCCTAGGCCCATGGGGTGAGAGTGCAAGAAGGTTTCTTAAGGATCTTGGTTCCAAGCTCATTGACACCACAAGAGACCCTAGAGCAGCAAGTTTTCTCTTTCAGCGCCTCAGTGTCGCGATCCAGAGGGGAAATGCCCGCTGCATCCTCGGTTCCTGCCCGGCGTCGGAGGAGTTCGAGGAAATCTACAGCCTCTAGGAAGCGAACTTTTTCTTGTGTCCTCTTAATGTTCATTTTTTGTATGAAATCAGATATGTAACTGTATAACCTTGCATAATAAAGTGTACATCATAATAAAAAAAAAAAGGGGGTGGTAGGAGAAGTGAACACTCTTTCGCATTCAGAGTTAAATGTCAAGTTTTTCCCTGAGTGCTCTGTGTTCCCTTCTCTGAGGCTGTGGGTCCCTATAATTACACCAGTGGTGGTACCCCCCTATATATAAAAAAAAAAAAAAAAAATATATATATATATATATATATATGTATATATGTATATATATATATATATGTATATATATGCGGAAAATCCACAGAGAAATATGAAATGAGGTGAACGTTTCGGCTTTGTTAAAGCCTTTGTCAACACCAGACTGATTGAGTCTGGTGTTGACAAAGGCTTTAACAAAGCCGAAACGTTCACCTCATTTCATATTTCTCTGTGGATTTTCCGCATAAAATGATCAGTGTTTTGTGATCGTCAATTGCATGTATATATATATATATATATGAGGGAAGGGGATGTTCCCTCCATGCTGGATATTATATTTACCAGGAAAGAGGAGAGATTTATCATTCAGTACCTCCCTCCCTTGGGTAAAAGTGACCATGTCTTTTTGGGACTAAAGTATGCAATGCATTATAATCTGGAAGAAAATGAGCTTGAAGCAGTTGAAAAACCTGATTTGTGGAGAGGTCATAATGGGGAACTCAGATATTTCCTTAAGGAATTTGACAGAAACACTTGCTGTTAAGACATTAGGACATCTTCGGACATTAGGACATCTTCAGAACGAGTGGATTTACAGGTCGAGAACTGGACATAAATAGGCAGGAGAGAATGGTGGAGTGAGGCGAGGTACAATACGTGGACACTGCAGAGGGCCTATTGGCCCATCCGATGCAGCAACCACACACAGGCCCAAACATAGATTGGGAGATGGCTTCTTCAATAATGAATTGTACAAGTACTTATAACAGAAACATAATTGGATCTGCTTTTGATCAGATCACAAAAGAAAGTAAATTGAACATTAGCAGCGGTTTATATAACTTAGATCCATTTTTAATTGATCAATTAAAGGGCGATTTAAGTAGGATCATTGGAACACATTTGTCTCACTAATTCATTGTAAATATTTACCATTTTTATGCTATGATTATCCATGTTTGGGCCTGTGTGTGGTTCCTGCATCGGAAAAATTCTTGTTTCAATTTTCCTCCGTGGTCTGACACTGACTATCTATCTATCTATCTATATATCTATCTATATATCTATATATATATATTTATATATATATATATATATATATATATATATATATATATATATATATATATATATCTATATATCTATATATATATATATATATTTATATATATATATATATATATATATATATATATATATATATATATATATATATATATATATATATATATACATATATATATATATATATATATATATATATATATATATATATATATATATATATATATATATATGTCGTACCTAGTAGCCAGAACGCACTTCTCGGCCTACTATGCAAGGCCAAATTTGCCTAATAAGCCAAGTTTTCCTGAATTAATATATTTTCTCTAATTTTTTTCTTATGAAATGATAAAGCTACCCATTTCATTATGTATGAGGTCAATTTTTTTTTTATTGGAGTTAAAATTAACGTAGATATATGACCGAACGTAACCAACCCTACCTAACCTAACCTAACCTATCTTCATAGGTTAGGTTAGGTTAGGTAGCCGAAAAAGTTAGGTTAGGTTAGGTTAGGTAGGTTAGGTAGTCGAAAAACAATTAATTCATGAAAACTTGGCTTATTAGGCAAATCGGGCCTTGCATAGTAGGCTGAGAAGTGCGTTCTGGCTATTAGGTACGACATATATATATATATATATATATATATATTGTGACGATAATCTCCTTCAAGAGATTGAGCCTGCTCTTCCCTCCATAATTACGTCTTCACAATTATATAAAAAGACTATGGAAGAAATGTCCAACAACGACAACAACACCAGCAAGACTTGCCAGGGTGAGCAGAAACGTATGCAGCCCGCCACCTGTTCGGACCCAAATCACCAAACTACCCGTTGATCGCTACGGCTCCGCTGATTGGTCGCCGGTCTGGCTGCACCTGCACTCGCCCCCAATACTACCTGATGTCTGGGGTCGCCCCAACATCAGTCCTGAGAATGTTCAGTGCTTTCGTAGCCAGCACTCCTCCCAGCTAGACGTTAGCGTGTACTGAGAGAGGTGGTGGCTTTAAGCCAATATTCCAGCACCTCCCACTTACTTTGTGTTGCACTTCTTGTTATTTTGCCTTAACGTAACTTTTCATTGTGTCATTTAAGTATTCTTATTATTTTGACTGATTGATTTTATTATACATATTTGTTTGTGCATTATTTTCATGTTTTGATTTATTTAACGTAATTAAAATTTCATTGTTAAAGTTTACTTGTGTTTTGTGTGTCTTCTCCTTACCTTACCACAGACGAAGTTCCAGTTTTTCTATTTTTTTTTATAACTATGTGACGAGGCCATACCCCTAGCCTTAAACAGCCGAACACCAACGCGTTACCGTCACAAGTTATATGGGGGCCTGTCCTAGGAGCCTCACTCAGGTACTGGTGCCAAGTGGTAATTTATGGTAAACGTATTTAACTTTGTTAACGTAGCTTTACTATTTTTCATTCAATTTCATTTTTTATAAGGTGCGGTGTATTGTGCATTACGAGAGTAACATATAGTGAAGGTGAGACAACTTTGGATTACGTGGTGACTGTAGGCCGCAGTCATACTCTTAATTGGTCATCTCTCCCTCCTTGTTATTACTCGTATTTACCATCTATGTCCCTTGAATATTTCTCATTCTGACAGATCATCATATTGGTACCCTGGTACTGTGGTCTGCCCCGGGTCAAGAGTACCCAATCTTCTGCAATCTGACTGTAGGAGGACAAAGAGGGCCATAGTTCCTCTAGCTCGAACTTTAGTTGCTGAATTGGGACCTCAGCAGCAGTTCTCGTCACAAGTTGACACCTCGCACCCCTACACGTCAGTCAGAGATGATGATACATACAACGGTAGGGAATTAGCTTATTTTTTCAGAGCACAAAAGTTCGCTAATTCTGTAAGTATCATATTAAATTCAGTGGGAAAAACTTGCTTTATGTCCTATAGAGACTTGGCAAGGTATGCCTACATCCTTGGACTACCAATTTTACTTTTGAAGCATTTAACTGTTTCATTTGTTTTCGAAACTTTGTTTCATTTGTTAGTAGGATTTTCTTGCCCTTATTCTCTTACATGAGTACCGGGTACAAGATTTCCTGCGCCCTTGATTTCATTTAATCATTTAATATCTTTCACTTAACGTTAATTGTTAAAGATCACACAGGATAGGTACCAGTTGCCACGTTGTCCTGTTTCTGACATTTCATTATTGAACATTCGTGTACCTTTATTTGCTAATTTCACCATGTTTCGTCTCCAAACTTTCCGTGCAAATCCAGCAGGTGAAATAGGGACTTTGAGTCGTGCCAAGAGGACTGAACTACAAACTCTTGCACATGAGTATCAACTAGAAGTTCCCTACCAAGCCAACAAAAATGACCTACACAACCTGTTGCTGGATTACTATTTAGAGCAAGGTAAGATAGACTCTGAAACTCATGAAACTTACTATATTGCAGAGAAAACTGACTTGGCAACGATGAAACTTAAACTAGAGCTGGCCAAGATTGAACGTGAGCAGCAAAGAGAAGCAGCTGCCATACGGAGAGACGAACAAGAACGAGAAATCACCCTCAGAGAACGTGAAGCTGCTTTGAGGAGAGAAGAACACGAACGCGAGGTCGCATTACTCCGTGAACGTGAACGAGTACAGCTTGAAACACTCCAGGAGCGGGAACGCTTACAGCTTGAAACCAAACAACGCGAGTTGGAAATACAACGCGAACATGACAAGCAACAAGCGACTCTGGCTCTAGAGTGTCGTCAACGCGAAATCGCCTTGGAAACTTCCCACTTCACTCAACGCCAACAAGCTACTGCCAATCTTCCCGTCAGTTTTAATATATCACATGCAAGTAAGTTAATGCCATCCTTTGTAGAAGCAGAAGTTGATGTGTTCTTTACCACCTTTGAAACCCTTGCTAATCAACTCAGTTGGCCTGTCGACCAATGGGCAACACTTCTCAGAGTCCATCTTACAGGTAGAGCTGCAGTCACACTCAGTACTTTGGCGTCTGAGAATGACTACTACACTCTGAAACAAGCAGTGTTGGACGCCTACCTACTTTCCACCGAAAGTTATAGAAGGAAATTCCGTGACCACCTGAAGGCAAGTACCACTACCTTCCTCGAGTTTGCTAACACGAAACGGAGGTATTTCATGAAATGGCTGGAAGCAGCACATATCTCTACTTTTACAGAACTCGTCAACCTGATGCTTGTTGAAGAATTCTTGAGACGTGTGCCGCCTCCTGTCCGCCTCTACTTAGCAGATAAAGAAGAAACCGACTACCTGAAGTGTGCTAAGTCGGCTGACACTTACAGCCTCATCCACCGGCTGACACCTGAACCATCCTCCAGTAAGAAGTCGTGGTACAGTTACGAGAAGGTGAGCCCCGATCAAGCTGGTTCACAACTGTACTGCAAGTATTGTAGACTCTATGGACATACCATAGACAAGTGTGGTAAGTCTCAATACAAGGGAACCACTGACCAACAACGACCCAAACCAACTCCTCCTAAGTCCGGTAAGCCTGTGATGAATGTTGGTGTTGATGTTAATGATCTTTCTCTTTTCAGTAACCACCTGTATACTGGAACTGTCTCTGCCAACGGTTCAAATCCGGAGGGACGTTTCAAATTGAAGATCTTGAGGGACACAGCGGCTCTACAATCGATCATCTTGAAGTCGGCTGTGCCCAACATCGTCTACACCGGAGAAACCGTCTTCATCACTGACCTCACTGCTACCACTCCATACCCTCTCGCCAGAGTCCACCTGGATTGTCCCTACGTGAACGGGGAAGTCCAAGTCGCCGTCAGGGAAAAGCCTTTTCCCATGCCTGGAGTGCAACTTCTCCTAGGCAACGACTTGGCAGAAGACCTGCAACCGACCAACCTGATCGTCATGGACAAACCCCAGGTGTGTAACTCTGTGCCAAGTAACCCTATTCTTGAGTATGTTCCAGCAGAGGTTCAAGAGAGTGATGAAGTTTCTCCTCCGGTTCTCGTGACCACCCGTGCACAAGCCGCACGTCCACAGCCAGCTGACTCTACTGCTACCGCTGTCCCTCAAGACCCTCAGAAACTCCCCCCGCATCTGACCAAGTTGGAGTTCCGTAAGTTGCAGAGGGAAGATCTTACTTTAACACCATTGTTTTTCCAGGCTGAGACTCAACCCGACAGTATTCCTGGGTTCTTCCTAGAGAACGACTTGCTCTACCGCAGATATAGACCCAGTAAACTGAAGGAGGAGGACGATTGGGCCAACACCGAACAACTTGTGATTCCCACCAGCCTGCGGCCCACTATTCTACACCTGGCCCATGGAGCATTCTCCCACTACGGCTTCAACAAGACTTACCATGGGATTCGTCAAGACTACTACTGGCCAGGTATGGTAAACAACGTCAAACAGTACGTAAAACAGTGTCATACATGTCAGATGGCAGGCAAACCGAACGTCTCCATTCCCAGAGCACCACTAATTCCCATACAGGTGCCTGCGGAACCTTTCCACAGACTCATAATAGACTGTGTTGGTCCTTTACCTCGGACCAGTTCAGGTAACGCCTACATCCTAACCATCCTGTGTCCTACCACCAGATTTCCCATAGCAGTTCCAGTGAAGAACATCACGGCTGCTACGGTTATCAAACATCTATTGAAGATCTTCACTCAATACGGATTTCCCAGGGAGATTCAAAGTGACTGTGGCACCAACTTCACCAGTGATCTCTTCAAAAGGACACTGGAGGAGTTCAACATCAAACAGGTATTGTCCAGCCCCTATCATCCTGCTTCACAGGGTTCTCTTGAACGTAGTCATCAGACCATCAAAGCACTCTTGAAAAAGTTTTGTAGTGAAACCTCAAAGGATTGGGATAAGCAGATTGACCTAATAATGTGTATTTTCAGAAGTCTCCCCAATGAGTCCCTAGGAGTATCTCCTTATGAGATGCTCTACGGCCGTAAGTGCCGTACTCCCCTTAAGGCTTTCAAAGACTCTCTCAGAGATGCCACCTTCAGTGAGCATCAGAATGTGCCCCAGTTTCTTCAAAACCTTCAGCACATTCTAGAGAGAGTCCACCGCTTTGCCCATGATAATCTATTGAAAGCCCAGGTGAGAATGAAGACTCATTACGACCAGACCAGCAAAGTAAGAAAATTCAAGCCGGGAGACTTCGTCCTTGCTTATTTCCCTATCCCAGGTTCACCTTTACAAAACAGATTTTCAGGACTCTACTGCGTCAAAGAGTGCAGGAATAATAATAATTATGTGATAGAGACTCCAGATAGGCGGCGGAAGACCCAGCTGTGCCACGTCAACCTCCTGAAGCAATATAATGGTACTCCTCCCACTGTCTTGACTAATTATTCCACATTCACAGAACCCTACATCCACAGTGAGACCTTCCCAGCTTCTCCTCCCGAAAGCACTGACAAGGAGTCAGCGCTTTCTAATTCCGAAATCCTTAATGATCTTCCCAAATACTTTCAGGATAATCATAGTGCACCTCTCGTCAAGATCTTCAGAGAACATCAAGAGTTGTTCAGAGATGATCCCCAAGAGTGTAATGTTACCCAGCACGACATCCAACTGCTCCCCGACACCCGGCCGATTCGTCAACCCTTCTACCGAATCAGCCCGAGCAAGAAGGAAGTCATGCGTGCTGAGGTGCAGTACCTCTTGGACCATGGACTGGCTACACCTTGTGAGTCCCCCTGGGCCTCACCTTGTATCTTGGTGCCCAAACCCCAAGGTAAGGTGCGGTTGTGCACTGACTATCGTAAACTGAACTCTGTCACTGTCAAGGATGCTTACCCCTTGCCAAGGATAGATGACATCCTTGATGCCATTGGTAGTGCCCAGTACTTGTCCCAAGTGGACTTGCTTAAGGGGTACTATCAAGTGTGTCTAACGGAGCGCGCTAAAGAGATATCTGCCTTCATCACTCCTTTTGGACTTTTCAGATATGAACGCCTTCCTTTCGGACTATGTAATGCCCCGGCCACCTTTCAAAGAGCTGTCAACCGTGTCATCCAGGGCTTGGATAACACATACGCCTACCTGGACGATATCGTCGTAGCCTCCAACTCCTGGAGTGAACATCTGCTCCAGCTGCGACGTCTGTTCTCCAAGCTCCTGACAGCCGGCCTCACCATCAACCTGGGCAAGTCCACTTTCGCGAAAGGTAAAGTGCGTTATCTGGGTCATGTTATTGGGAGTGGCAGCATAGCTCCGTTAGACTCACACACTCAAGCCATCCTACAGTATCCACAGCCTACCACCAGGAAGCAGCTCCTGCGCTTCCTTGGTCTTGCCTCTTACTACCGTAGGTTTGTGAGGAATTTCAGTACAGTCGCCACACCTCTAATTCTATTAACCAGTCCCAAGCAACGGTATAATTGGACCATGCAGCAAACCGTTGCTTTTGAACAACTCAAATTCCTCCTCTGTTCTAACCCCATTCTCGCCTCTCCAGATATCACCAAGCCTTTCGTCCTTCATGTCGACGCCAGTGGTACCGGCGTTGGTGGTGTCCTGATGCAACAACGAGGCGAGGAAGTTCTACCTGTCAGCTACTACAGCTACAAACTGAAACCACACCAGAGGAACTACAGCACTATTGAAAAGGAGCTACTATCCATCGTCCTGAACCTCCAACACTTCGCTCCGTACCTACAAGGCGCCAGGTCTACCACCATCTTCTCAGACCACAACCCTCTCCGCTTCCTACATCAAGCCCAATTCACCAACCAGCGTCTTCTACGATGGGCTCTGTATTTACAAGACTTCAACCTGGAGATCCGCTATATCAAGGGTTCTGACAACACCATAGCCGATGCCCTCTCCAGAGTTTATGAAGTAGAAGCGACTCCATCCATTACTCCACCACATAACGACGTACTTCTTCCAGAACCGCAAGCTTCGGGGGAGAGTTGTGACGATAATCTCCTTCAAGAGATTGAGCCTGCTCTTCCCTCCATAATTACGTCTTCACAATTATATAAAAAGACTATGGAAGAAATGTCCAACAACGACAACAACACCAGCAAGACTTGCCAGGGTGAGCAGAAACGTATGCAGCCCGCCACCTGTTCGGACCCAAATCACCAAACTACCCGTTGATCGCTACGGCTCCGCTGATTGGTCGCCGGTCTGGCTGCACCTGCACTCGCCCCCCAATACTACCTGATGTCTGGGGTCGCCCCAACATCAGTCCTGAGAATGTTCAGTGCTTTCGTAGCCAGCACTCCTCCCAGCTAGACGTTAGCGTGTACTGAGAGAGGTGGTGGCTTTAAGCCAATATTCCAGCACCTCCCACTTACTTTGTGTTGCACTTCTTGTTATTTTGCCTTAACGTAACTTTTCATTGTGTCATTTAAGTATTCTTATTATTTTGATTGATTGATTATATTATACATATTTGTTTGTGCATTATTTTCATGTTTTGATTTATTTAACGTAATTAAAATTTCATTGTTAAAGTTTACTTGTGTTTTGTGTGTCTTCTCCTTACCTTACCACAGACGAAGTTCCAGTTTTTCTATTTTTTTTTATAACTATGTGACGAGGCCATACCCCTAGCCTTAAACAGCCGAACACCAACGCGTTACCGTCACAATATATATATATATATATATATATATATATATATATATATATATATATATATGTCATACTTAGTAGCCAGAATGCACTTCTCAGCCTACTATGCAAGGCCCGATTTGCCTAATAAGCCAAGTTTTCATGAATTAATATATTTTCTCTAATTTTTTTCTTATGAAAAGATAAAGCTACCCATTTCATTATATATGAGGTCAATTTTTTTTATTGGAGGTAAAATTAACGTAGATATATGACCGAACCTAACCAACCCTACCTAACCTAACCTATCTTTATAGGTTAGGTTGCGTTAGATAGCCGAAAAAGTTAGGTTAGGTTAGGTAGGTTAGGTAATCGAAAAACAATTATTTCATGAAAACTTGGCTTATTAGGCAAATCAGGCCTTGCATTGTAGGCTGAGAAGTGTGTTCTGGCTACTAGGTACGATATATATATATAAACAGATAATTAGTGAAAACAAAAAAAATTTAAATTATTTTACCTTGTACCTAGATCCACCAGGTCTGTTTGGAGCATGTTTAAGTACTTCAGAAATTTGAAAGGTCACGTCTTCCACCTTAACTTGCGGATGTGCGTTGATAGATGATTCTGTAAAATTAACAGTTATTTATATAACAAATTCTGTATAACAATAATATTCTGTAAAATTAAAAGTAATTTACACATCAGATAAAACTCTCCAGAGATGGTGATACACAACATATAAAAGACAAGTTTCAGAACAAGATATGCATTTAGGAATAAGGTTTCGTACATGTAGGTAGCACATGAGAAAAAAAGTGGAAGGTGATCAAGTTTATATTAACATGTTAACGGCTTTATTGAGGCTTTGCAAGAATGAAAAAATATTACTAATATAATCTCACCGACCAATGAATTGTACGTTGTTTAAAAGTCAATTATTTACATTATTATTATTATTTAATACTAATGATATAAAAATGCATTTTGCAATCTACTATTTATGCAAGTATTAACCACAGGATCATGAAATAAACTGCAAAATACTGTAAAGGATAAACCAATTAAGTTTACATTTTCCTATAGCTAAGTCAGTCAGTTCTACAGTACTAGCAGCAGAGAACAATTATGACCAACCTCTATTAAATGAAACAATCTTAAGAGCAAGTGATAGAAATATAATCATTTATACTTAATGTACACTTAATTTGAACTTAAAATTTTAATTTTTTAGTGAATTTTAAATAAAAAAAAATTATTTAATTTTTTTGTTACTTACTTAAAATAACATTATATAGTTCTTGTTTTTCTAGAAATGCTAATTTCTTCTTTTGTCCTTTTAGGCTGTATAATGACCAAAGGCCGTTTGTTCCTATCTTCTTCATCATTCTTCGAACCGTAGTTGCACAATCAGACCCACATACACTGGTTAAAAGCAACACCTAAAAGCAACAACAAAAATGTAGTACACTAGTAATTTTGATATATGTATGTATGTATGTATGTATGTATGTATGTGTGTATGTGTGTATGTATGTGTATGTATACATATACATATATATATATATATATATATATATATATATATATATATATATATATATATATATATATATATATATATATATATATATATATTGGTGTATACTGGCAGCAGGTTTTCTTTCAAACATGTTTCATTGAATATGACCGCATATTCTGTATTTATTATTTTCTGGTTTAGGGCTTCTATCCCTCTAACTATTTTCTTAGCATCAGGGCTTAATTGAAATAGGAGTTCTCCAAAACTCATTTTCGTACTTTTAAGGTGAAGAAAAGAAGTGATTTACTATAGAGTGTATTACACTTATTTATATAATTTGCACGACGTTTCGAACCTCCATGGTTCATTCTCAAGTGAACAGATCTTACAATACTCTTAGAGAGTTCTCTTAGAGTTAGTTCTCTTAGAGAGAACAACAAGAGAAAACAAGAGAAATGTTTCTAACAAGAGAAATGTTGAACAAGAATACTTGCATAATAGACAAAACCCAAGATGCAAGAAGATTACAAATTCTTGAGGCAATTCACATAAGAATAGAGCGACCTACCATGAACACCCAAATCACGGAACTATTTACTCTACCTACCATGAGAGTAAGGACAAGACAAGAACATATCGATGCCAACACAGAAGACAATGTCCAACATAACATGCCAATTACACTGGATTAATCTTTGTTTAGATAGGAGATGCCTCGTATGGGCCAATAAGCCTTCTGCAGCCTCTATGTTTCACCTCACATTTATCCCTTATGTATCCCCCCATGTTATTCATGTTGTTCATGTTTTTATGTTAAAATGTTTTTGTTGATTTGTTTGTATATTTTCATAAGTAAAGCATGCTTACCGTCTTATTCCAAGTTTTATGATAACTTTACAAGGTTTAAAACATAAAGTTCAATATATATTCTGGTTTTCACACAGGAATTATACGTTAATATAACATCATAATAACGTAATGATGTCGTGTAAATAACGTTATACTGACGTCATATAAATGTTATATTTATGTTATAAGAACGTAAATTGGATAGCTTTACAGAAAGTAAACAAAAAAAACTAAATGTTGACTGAAAATTATTTATTCTTAAATATAAAGCATGAAAACATTATAATTCCATAGCATTTACTATTATTTTTAAATTTTTACATAAATCTTAAAAAATTGTGTCTCAAGAATATATGTTTTTAGTTATATCCTTTGGTTTTAAGAACGTCAGATATACGTATTTATGTCAAAAGTTACAGTATTACCTTTGTGGGACCATTTAAAAACGTCCACAAACGTTCTGTGTTTGCTGGGTGCCTCTCCTCGTTTCTGACATTCTCTGTGTCAGCCTATCTCTCTGTCTCTTTCCTCGCTCTATCTCTGTCATTCTCTCACTGACTTTGCATATCCTTATCTATACGTCTCTGTGTCTAACATTCTCTGTCTATATCTATTTCTCTGTCTCGATCTTCATCTCTTTCTCTCTCTCTCTCCTTCTCTCTCTCTCTCTCCTTCTCTCTCTCTCTCTCTCTCTCTCTCTCTCTCTCTCTCTCTCTCTCTCTCTCTCTCTCTCTCTCTCTCTCTCTCTCTCTCTCTCTCTCTCTCTCTCCTTACATACCTTACATACATACTTATTATATATATATATATATAATTATATAATTTTATATATATATATATATATATATATATATATATATATATATATATATATATATATATATGTCGTACCTAGTAGCCAGAATGCACTTCTCGGCCTACTATGCAAGACCCAATTTGCCTAATAAACCAAGTTTTCCTGAATTAATATATTTCCTCTAATTTTTTTCTTATGAAATGATAAAGCTACCCATTTCATTATGTATGAGGTAAAAAAAAAATTATTGGAATTAAAATTAACATAGATATACGGCCGAACCTAACAAACCCTACCTAACCTAACCTAACCTATCTTTATAGGTTAGGTTAGGTTAGGAAGCCGAAAAAGTTAGGTTAGGTTAGGTTAGGTAGGTTAGGTAGTCGAAAAACAATTAATTCGTGAAAACTTGGCTTATTAGGCAAATTGAGCCTTGCATAGTAGGCTGAGAAGCGCGTTCTGGCTACTAGGTACGACATATATATATATATATATATGTCGTACCTAATAGCCAGAACGCACTTCTCAGCCTACTATTCAAGGCCCGATTTGCCTAATAAGCCAAGTTTTCATGAATTAATGTTTTTTCGTCTACCTAACCTACCTAACCTAACCTAACCTAGCTTTTTTGGCTACCTAACCTAACCTTACCTATAAATATAGGTTAGGTTAGGTTAGGTAGGGTTGGTTAGGTTCGGTCATATATCTACGTTAATTTTAACTCCAATAAAAAATAATTGACCTCATACATAGAGAAAAGGGTTGCTTTATCATTTCATAAGAAAAAAAATATAGTAAATATATTAATTCAGGAAAACTTGGCTTATTAGGCAAATCGGGCCTTGAATAGTAGGCTGAGAAGTGAGTTCTGGCTACTAGGTACGACATATATATATATATATATATATATATATATATATATATATATATATATATATATATATATATATATATATATATATATATATATATATATATATATATATATATATATATATATATATATATATATATATATATGTATGAGTGTGTGTGTACATGTGTATACAACATTAATAATTTTGTAACTAGCGTCAAACATTGTTATTTGCTTAGCTAAACGAACTAGAGGGTTCAGTTCCTGAACCGATTATGTGCCTCTGTAATCCTTTACACCACCGCCCACGGGATGGGTATGGGGTGCATAATAAAGAAAGAAATAGAAGAAATTGAAATTGCATAATACGGTTATTGACATTCAATAATAGTAAGATAAAGCAATGAGGTCCAAATGGGAGACCAGTGATCAGAGGAATATTTCAGACTCAAGGGTAGCCTTCTCTTCTTGTATATAAATGAAAAAATAAATTCGTTTGTTTAATTCTAATGCTTGTAGGCGAGAACAGTTGTGAACGCCAGCTAGCGCACAAGTACATGAGCGCCCAAAATACTTTTACACAAAAGACATGTACAGACAGGCGTGTGGCTTCTGACTTCTTTTTTATTGATTAATATTAAATATTAGGCGCTTACCTATAATAGTTATCATTTTATACAAGTATAACTCTCACATAATAAATATAAAAGAAGTTTATCCAAAAACTGACAGAAGTGTTGTGTTTTGTGCGTTGTATCGTGTTTGTGGGCATTCGGGTGTGTTGTGTTTACGCTGGCGGGCGGCGTCCTTACCAACTCCGGATTATGTCTATTACATCACTAAACTTCATTTAATAACTATATGCCTGTTAAATAGAAGATTTTAATTGTTAATAGCATTATATTGTCGTTTTAATGTGGAACACGTACACATATGCGAAACATCGAAAGCTGGTGTCCGAAGTGGTAAAAATATTAGTGTGCGATGTTGTCAATGTACGGAGTGTCTTGTATCCCTGCCCACGGCTTACCCTCGCCGCGGTCGAGGGTAAGAACACTGGATGTATATACCCAGTATTACAAGTAAACATTAGCAATAACAATTATGGAAAGTTCCTTCACCTATACATAGACAAGAGACTGAACTTCAGCACCCACATACAACACATAAGGGGATGCTCTGAGAGAGAGAGAGAGAGAGAGAGAGAGAGAGAGAGAGAGAGAGAGAGAGAGAGAGAGAGAGAGAGAGAGAGAGAGAGAGAGAGAGAGAGAGAGAGAGAGGGAGAGTAAAAATGTCCACTGAGGTCTGATTAAGTCCTTTTGGGGACCTTAATCATTAGGACGTCCAATGATTAACGCAAAGTGAAGCGTATTCAGATGGTATATTGACAACATTCAGCATATCTCATAATGACCTAGTAGTACTTGGTGCACAAATACCTTTTCCAAAGGAATCGCAAAACATAATTAAACACAACTGTACCGTACAGTGTTATATATTTATTTCAGTTTGAACAATTTTTAACATTAACATTCCAACATTCATTTTAGCAAGTTCTCTCAGAATGACGTGTGGGTTAGCAATGTCAAAGGCTGACTTAAGATCTAGGAAAGTGGTATATGACCTATCAGTATGCAGGGTGAGGAATGTGGTAATACAGTGATGTACACTCTTTCCATGCGTAAAGCCATATATCTGGG